>NC_081449.1:14854677-14872251 GCF_007210705.1 Tigriopus californicus | reverse complement strand
AGGGATTGGCGAAAATTTTCCCCAAAATCAAGCGAAGTGCAAGTAAACCTGTTGGTTTTTTTTTTTATCATATTACAATTAAGGACCAACATAAGTCAAAATCAGGTTTAACTTGGCAATCTTCCGTAGCTGCACTACTCGAAAAATGGTTGATTCTGTACACGTCAAAGTGAGCTTTTTCAGCTAGCCTTCTCGAAATATAGAGTCAATTCTTTCATATAGATTTTCCAATGCGTTGGAGTTTTGTTTTGGCAAAATCTTTCAAAATCTTATGCCAAATTAGTTTGTCACTCTCATGTCTTTTGAAATTTATTTGGCAATTTTGAGCGGCTCATCCTCCTATTAAATTGACAAATCTGATTCTTAGATTAAGTTTTCGCCTGAAAGTTCGCAACCTGCATTATTTCTAAAAAGAACTGTGTTTCAATCACAAAAAAGCCGACATGAAACAGAACAATTGAAGATTGAATTCATCATTCATTTGCTAAGCAACCAAAATACTTTCGACAATGCAGAGCAATCTATCCATCGGATTTGTTTTGCTCACCACAAAATGTCAAGATAATCGAAATAATGACTTTCTTGGCGTGATGTGGTCAGTTCGAATTGAAATATCTCTTAATCAAAAGATGATAGCCTTGGCATACGTACAGACAGTGATTGTTCAATACAAATTATCAAGTCTCACGATTGACCTTTAAATTTCTTAAATACAAATTACATCTAAGACGCAGAAAAAGTGGCCATGGCATCCACAGCCAACCTGATTTCAATGCAAAATATCGCTCAGCCTAAAATGGCGGTAAATCGACTTTGTCCCGGAAGACTGATTTGAATTATCCAACATAAATATGTGATTGAGGCATCCGAACATCAAAAACCCTCACCGTTTTCCCAGATCACCATTTCCTTGTTTGTTATGGTGTGTGTACGACGTATGTGTGATCCCAATGTTGTGATCAGTTTCGGGAAATGCTTGGCTAACGTTATTCTTCATCTTCCCGCAAAAAAATATCTTCGCACTGCTTGGCAGAGCGAGTTCTTAATGTGTTTGAAAGCTATATTACGTGTTCTGGCAATGGTAGGGTGGGAAATTGTCGGCAAACTCACACGTTGTTCGCGAACCGAAAACGAGCTCGACAATCCACAGTTTGAAGTCAGTCCGATCCGCACACATACCTTTAATGTTTGGATACCAACAAAACTTATTGATCTTGAACAATGTGTTTGGGATAAAAAAAAAAATGAACTTTACTGTATACATAATACTCTGGTCTACAATGTCGTTTCATACACTAACTGCGGGTTATCCCTACATTCTACGCCAGGGTTATCTTTTAGAGGAAAAAGCAATTCTCATGATTTCATGTCCATGTTTGGTACATCCTTTTGTGTGAGAGACTCTTTGGACAGAGGTGCTACCAATCAAAACAGAAAATGAACATCGCTTGGCCAAATGACCGTCTTTTTGTTTCTCTAAGGTTGATGTTAGAAGCTTTATCTAGACAAGGAAAAAATGGACGATCATGGAAAAAAGAAAACGGAAGAAGGATGATTAGGGAGAAAAAAAGGAGAACACCTAACGGGCAAATCGTTCTGGTTTGAGCAAGTCAAAAACCTATTTTCAGCTTCAGAAAAAAATCCGAAACTTCGCATCAATAGCAATATTGATTACGAGTTTCAAAGAAATTGAATAGAGATCATGATACTCATTTAGCATTAGATGATTTTGTGAAAGGGTGTCCATGCAACATTTCAACGTTTTGAAATAGAACTTATAGCCTCGAAAAATTCTTCAAGATCACCTTCTCTTAGATCAAACTCAAGAATTTTAGGTTGAACCTGATTTGAGGAAAGCAATGCGCTGAAGGTTGAGCACAAAAGGCCAGGGCTTGTCAGCAAGTGATTTTGGAGTAAAGCACGACAGTCGATCGACGCCACAGCACTTAAGCTCAGAAGAGCACAAAAACAAACTCGAGTGCTCATATTGATTTCCTTCTAAAGCAAACAAAACTTCCTCAAATAGGTGAAGACAAAACTGACCCAAAAACTACTCCCATGTACGCAAACATATTTTCACCGTGCTGCATTTGTACGGTGATTGTACGGCAATACTACCCTATGCAGTTCCAGGTGCGAATTTGGCCTTCGAACAGACTGCACTTCAGAGCTCGACCTCGTGGAGTTACCGAGCCGACCTCGCTGTGGACGGCGATAAAGACACTTGCAGCCTCACTCCAAGGGCGTCCGAACAGCGTTGGTGGCAAGTGATCTTGCCAGAGGATACCCAGATCCAATCCGTGGCCGTGAGTGTGATGGCAGAATCGGAGCAAGAGTTCACCATCTTTGTCATCGGTAAGACTTGGGCTTCAGCTGACGAAGCAAACCCAGAACCGGGTCAAAATGAACAATGGCCATAGGGTGACGATAATGTGCGTTTCTCATTGAACAGATCTCGACGACAAAAATCGAACCAACTTCATCAAATGCGATTCGTTTCAAGGAAGAATGACGAGACGAGAGATGTTTCAGTGCCCGGGCAATGGATTGAGAGGGCACAAGGTCGGTCGGTACATTTATATTAAGACTTGCTTGTTGTGGTTTACTTAGGTATTGAGATTTGTTTTTGCCCTCGACGTCAGATTACACGAAGCTCGGAAAGCCAAATTTGCTCAAGACCATTGTGAGATTCACCAGTTTAAGCGAATACCATGAACTTGGTTCACTTTGGCTCTCAACTTCATATGGATCTGACTTTTAAGGGCACCGTTGTTTTGTCACTTGAAATAACATTCTAAGCAACTGCAATTTCCCTTTAGAATGCCAAATTAGAATGCCAAATCGTTCGTCTTCTTACGAATGTGTATTATAGCAATCTTGCGAGTAAGCTTACCAAAAGCTGAAGCTTCGAATTTATAGCTTTGAATTATGATGAATTGAATTCTTAACTAGGTTTACATCAGAGATGACAGAAAGGAGCTGAACCACCTGGAGCTCTGCGAGGTGGAGATATTTGGATTTTACCACAGCCAGGGTAAATATTTCTTAAAAATATCTGTGATTTTCTTGTCGACAATTGCATTCATTTTCAATTCCCAAAGAGCAAATTCCATGTGTACCCATCTCGATAAAAAATGGTCAAGCTTCCTATTCCAAAGACGAGGTCACTCAACAAGACATGATTGACTTTGTTTGCGACGAAGGCTTCGTCTTGTGGGGAAGCTCCCAAGGCAAATGCTTGAGGAATGGAATGTGAGTTAGCACATGTTTGCAGAACATGTCAAAAGATCTTAAAGTACCATGTTTTCTTTTTCTTGGATTCATCTAGATGGGAGTTCAATATGAAACCAAGTTGCAACCCCATGACCTGCGGGGAGCCTCCAAACCTTCCAAACACCCACGTGGTGTTACAAAGGGTAAGGCATTTTCATCGGCCCTTTGGTCCTAAACAGCTTGGTCTCACAGACTGGTATTGAATCGAACGCATTTCCTGAAAATTGTTGCAAAAATATGTGAAATGATATATCACTTCCAAACAATGAAAAAATGTGAAGAATAGAAGTAATTTAAAAAAATTTTTTTAAGCAATTCAAAATGACATCAAGGCGAATTTGGTGAAATTTTGATGAAATCGCCATGTTTGAAAAATCTTGCGCTTTTTCTTTTCTCCCATCTCAAGGCACTGGTTGCATCCGATTAAATTTTCGTCTCTCTATGTTAGTTTTTTATGCCAATCAATCATTATCTTCCGTGTGAGATGAAACAATTTTTAGTGGAAATGAAATTTTTGACAAACTTAACATTAAGGCTTTGGAACAACCACTGGAATATAGATGGTCGGGTTGGTGACAAGAATTGCCACTTTCTTTTGAATAGCAACCAACATGGATTATCAAGTGAAGTTCATAAACAACTGACGTTATTCCATGGAGTAAAATCAAAGACAAAATGCCCAGACAAACTGCATTGAGCATGCATTAAATTTTGAGATTCATTTCATTTTACCTGCTTGTTTAAGCAAATAGTATTGTCACATTAAGCCAATTTGATAGTCCGCTCACTGAATTAAACCAAAAATGTTCATTTTGTTGGGTTTTGTAACACAGCTCACTCAAAATCACTCGACTATTGAAAAGTCAAGGGGCTGATGGTGCGAGTTGACTGTATTGTTTGTCTTAGTTCTCCTTCCTCAAAATGCCCAAAATCAGGGTACCCGACCACATTTTTCCTTGAATTTCCTTCACTTGACACAACCCATGTGAGCCATCCAACATCAACAATTTACTCTCTTGAATTCACTACAAACTTGATTACGAATAACCACGAGCGCATTCATTTTGTGTTGAAGTATGAAATGAGCTTTGATAGGACATAACTTTGGACCTAGACCCAATAAGGGCCATTATTTGCAACATCAGACAGCTCAAACATCACAGGAAGAGGCACGGCAGATTGCTACAGTAACAAGTGGTGCCTTGCCTTGAAGGGAATTTCTTTTCCGGGCACTATGTGACCCGGAGTACTAACAATACATAAGATTTATAAGGGCCCTTATTTGCAACGTCACACGGCCCAAAGAAAACGGGAAGAGGTACGGTAGATTGATACATAAACTGCTCTTGCCTTGCCTTGAACGCAATTTCTTTCCGGACATTATGTGACCCCAGGCACTAATTGAAAATAAGATTTTTTTTTTAGAATTAGTCAAAAACAACACAAACGCAGTATAATTCAATAACAAGGAATTGGCCCACTCGGCCCTTTATTTGGTAGAGGCTGAATGACAAAGCGCCCTCTGGAGTGCATAACATAAAACATATTTCGTGCAGCGTAAGGGGGCTATAGAATGATGATACATGATAGAATAAGGCAGAAACAACTTAAAACCATTTTAATTCAATAAAGAGGAATCAGCCCTCTATTTGGTAAAGGCTGATTCAAAAAGCGCCCTCTGAAGTGTAGAATGCAAACCATATTTCGTGTAGTGTAAGAAGACTATTATTTGATTTTTTGCGGACTTCCTTGCCGCTACTGGGAATTGAATTCCCAACAATGCAAGACGGAAAAAGGTATTTATTTTACTTCATGGACCTGAAATGTGAGCTGCGATACTAATGCGCCTTGGAACAACTGTCATTTGAAAGATAACATAATTGGGGGCTCAAATCAGGTCTCTCAGTTCTTAACCTAATTACTTAATGCTCCCATTCCCAATCCTTCTTCTCTATGGGATGCTGACTAAATTAGTACTTGCGTTAAAAACCACTTTCCCAGGCAATGCCTTGCTTTCAACGCCAAGGGATGAACAAATTGCCGATATAAGAAAATGATAAGTCACGTCCGGAGACAAATTGGGTAAAATAAACTCCCCAAATTCCGAAACTGGGTCTAAATCCACCATGGTCTCTTCATTTTCCTCCAATTCTGGCTCTTGACAGCTCCATTTAATCCGACAGCGATCCACCAAGTCTCTGTCTCTGGCAGCTTTGAAAACTATTTTCGGGGGACTGTTGGTCACGCTGAACTTAATTGGCGCACGTGGTAGGGAACAACACCAGAGCTCCACAGCCACGCAAGTTAATTCGTTTCCGTTGGGTGTAGCAATTCGGGTTTGAAGAGATACCTTGTATTTATGGCAAGGTTGAGGCAATTTGGATATGAGCATCTCTGTTTTCCCCTCAATTGAACGGGTCAACGAAAACGAGGGGATTGAAGGCGAGATCACCACCAACGAGTATTTTGCTCGGTGATTTCCAGTTAGCCCTAGAGGCGCGTTCCATTTCAATCGAATCGAAACCGGGGTCGAGTCTTTGACTCTCAGGTCAGTGGGAGGATATGCCAGCGTGGTCATAGATTCTTGCACTGGATGGCCAATAGCCTTCAGATCCCTCAATGCTGATATCCCGCTAAGGTTGATGAAATAGTCGGAATTAGGTTCAAGATCCGTCACCTTGAAGGTGTTCTGAACTTTTGACACCGCTACTGTTCGATGCTCTCTTCCGTCATGAGTGAGAACTTCGACTTGATAGCCCTTGAGAATAGGACTTGACTCCAATGGATTCCATTGGACCAAGCATGAGTGATGGCCTATCTGCAGTATTTCGAGACCTGGTACCTCATTAGGTTGAGTTATCACGTCATCCCGGATGAACTGCCTGGTCAGGACGCGTCCAGTCTTTGTTCCCAATTGGATACGGTAGCACTCGCTTGGTTTTAGTCCATGGATACAATACTCGCATAATTTTGAGCTCAAGTAATACTCAAAGTGGTTCACTTGTGTCACGTCATCAATGATGGTTCGTTCAGACGAAGCTGAAGCATCCCTTAAAACAACAGGGTTATCGGGTGCATTTCGAATTGGAGAGACATCCACGGAAATCCGATCAACTAACAAGACATACTTGGTAAAGTCTCCTTTGGGTGGGACCCATTGAATATCCACGTGAGTTGGACCATGATCTTTTAGCATACCATTCCGTGGCTTCTCCGGGCCCCTGGGTGCCAAGTGCGTGACCACTTTTTCCCCCTTCATGCGCGAACTTCCCACTTTGCAGGCAATTGTGATTACGTATTCCGTCTTACCCCCAGACAAATCCCTGAAACAAGCCGCGTAGATGCTGCCAGTGTTTGAAGAAATGGTCTGCGAATGGTTTACAGTTTCGGCTGGAAAGATTGTTACTTCATAACTATCAATAGTGACGTTCCGCATCCACGAAGAGCTCTTTTTTCTATTCTTGAGCCAATGATCGATCTCAGCTTCTCTCCATTTGATTTCGACCTTGTCTTCCTCTACATGAACATCATGCTCGAGCAAGAGATTCGGTTTGCAGATGGCATGGAACACCTCATCCGAGTGTGTCAAGACCCTGAGAGTGGATTCCAAGTCGTAACTATGGGCAAGGAAATCAAACAAGAACAGAAAGTCTTCTCCACTAGATCGCACGATCTGTGGTTGGTTCAGGCTCTGACGGTCTTGGTCGATTTTGCTCAGTAGTTTTGCCACTGGTCGGAATTCAACACTCCACAAGAGTGCAATCAACGAAAGGACTCCGTGCAGGAGGAGAAGAAACACTTGGGACCACAAGCAAATGAAGAGAAACTCCACTCTCTGGCCTCGACATTGAAAGTGAAGTGTTCCTTGCTGTAAGTGTATTTTGGGAATGTCATTCACTGACACTTCGCACAAGACCTGATCTTCGATGTGGAGTAATCCATGACTAGCATTGAGAGCCACAAGACCCGCCACCAAGACAATCTTGAACAGGTTCTTCCCGATGTAAACGTGATGAATGGTGGAACTTTCTTGCAAAGAGGCGCAAATCTCTCGTCGTTGTCTCAAGCGACAAATGGCATCGGTACTGGTTGTGGGGTCAGTGATGTCCTCAGCCACATCGGGATCGTGACCGACAAATGCATTCTCCACAATGTGAGCATGGAAGCGTTCCACCTTTCTCGATACTTTGGGGATCTTGAAGCTGAACTTGTCGACCACTATTAAGGTCAACGTTTGGAGAAGCAAAATAAAGGGCAAGTACTCCATGAATATGGAAAACAATCGGCGAATGCAGGCTCGTTCCGAGTTGGCGTAATTGATGATTCCTATTGTTCCACCAGCCGAGTATGGACCAAGGTCTACAACTGTTTGATTGTCAACTTCGACTGACAGAAGCATGCAGAGGAGATCTCCGGAGTTTAATGTGGCTAATACCCTGGTGGATATTGCCACCACTCCCACTGTTACCATAAGATAACTGACATAGTCCACTAACACATCAGAGGTGTGTTGGAACACTTTCACACTGGTAGGGTCCAACAACCACGACTTGGCAATGTCATCGATATTCATCGTTTTCTTTTGTTGAGATAGGAACAGCAAATCGTTCTCGTTGTAATTTGAAAAACCGAAATGTCATGCAATGAAATTTGTATCCATACATGCACAGATTGCGGCCATAGGAACGATTGTCGATCTACCTGCCCTTTCTGAGCCATCGCGTTGATTCTGGTGCCATATGGATTTCGGACCTTTAAAAAGTCTTATAGAAAGCCTGTCCTCTTGAGGCGAATTTGAGCATGTACACCACAAACAAGGAATTGGAAGCGAAATAGTTAGTGTTGGTGAGCCATTGCAGCCATTGTGAAAGAGGAAGGCTTGCTTGGATTCGAAAGGACGACTCGGACCGGCAAAGCGAGTTGCTTTACTTAGAATGATACTGCTGTTATTGGTAACACAAACTAGTCATATTGCAGACTGGCTGGCTGAAGATACCTGTGGAACCACATTTCTTAATTCAACTCCGAGGCGCCCCAGGCCCTTGCAACCGCAAGGTCAGGTGCCGTTCAATCCGGTTTCTAGGTCTAATTATCACTCGACCTATTACATTTCCCTTGTTAGATAATAACTTAATAAGTATGACTGAGGCACACCCAACTTGTCATCATGTACTACGTCAATGAGGAATCCCTCCACCTTAACTAATTGTTTCCTACCACAAATGAAAGTTCTTAGCCAATTGAGAATCTTGCCTTGGATCCCTTTCTCATGGAGCCTGTTACCTAAAGGCCATGATCTACCTTGTCAAAGGCCTTGGCAAAGTCGAGATGAACTCCATCGACTGGACCATGGCTCTCTAATCCCTCAATGACCTGCGCTATATGCTCAATCAGTTGGGTAACCGTGTTAAAATGTGCTTGGAACCCATGCTGGTTAGGAGGAAGGACTTCATTGACCTCAAGAAATTCTACAAGTTTGAGCTTCATGATTTTCTCAAACACCTTCGCAATATTTGAAGTGAGAGCAATCGGCCTATAGTTACTGGGGACCGACTTATCTCCCCCTCTTTAAGAATTAGAACAACGTGAGCTAACTTTAGTGAAAAAAGGAAACTTGCCCTGATCCAAGATGCAACGCATCAAGTACGAAAAAACAGGGGCAAGAACCAGTGAGCATCTCATCAGAAACTGAGATATCACACCATCAGGACCCGGAGAGCTCGAGGGTCTCAGGTCCGTAATGACCTCTAAAGCATCTTGATCTGTGACTACAAGATCATCTAAACGCTCAATTTGACAAGCCTTGCCAATCTCAACGAACTCATCAATATAGCAATGGGCTGTTGCTCTGAACTCAGTGGGGTTGAAAACGTACTAGAGAACTGATCTCCAAGCATGCTAGCCATAGTCTCTACATTGTTAATGGCTTCCCCATCAACCTCAAAAGGCCCAACAGGGTGTTTCATCTTTCTCTTAGAGTTTGCATAAGAGAGAAAAGCCTTCGGATTCGACCTGACCCCCTGAATCACCTTACTCTCAGTTTGTAAGTGGTCATTTTCGATGGAGGCCTCAAACCTCCCTGGAATCAAATCCAACTTTTTTGCAGGCTAGCCACAACTACTGGATTCAAAAGGCTCTAGGGCTTTGTTACTGGTTTGCAATTTTTTTTTTGAACAATTGTTTCCTAAACTCGGGATCTAAGCTTGCGCCCTACCTTTCGGAACGCTTCTTGGTATTGCTAGATTGGAGTAAACTTTCTCAAGAACTAAAATCATTTTGTCTAAGGCTGCGTCTATGAACGATTCCTTTTTCAGCATTGAAACCAGATCAAGCTCCTCTAGCCTTTCTACAATCAGGGGCCAATGTTCATCTTTGAACTTGAACTTAACCAGACCGACCTTTTTGGCCGGTCTTACTCTAGAGCACGCCGGCTTCTGAGTAATGGTCGACATGATGATCTGACAAATTACTAGGTGTCACATAGACATACTGGATCAGATCAGGGTCATTGGAAAAGATGCTACAGGTCTTTTTCAGTCAGTAACTCTTTCAAAAAAGTCTTTCAAAATTTGCTTTGCTGTGTTTCACTCGTTGACAATTGAATGCTTTTCATTTCAGGAGAATAGGAACAAGACCGTTGCCGCAGAATTGGGCGATGAAGCTATCTATTCCTGTTCAGGTCAACTTCAAATGGTGAAAAATGGAACATACAATGGTAAGCATTGATTGAGTCAAAATTCAGGGTTCCTACATCATGCGGATGGAAACTCGATATGAAATCTTAACCTTCCAGCCTACATCATCGAAATTAAAGCGGTTTGTTCCATGGATGGGACTTGGAGAATGGATTCCTTCTTCTCCTGTCTGAACCAAAGTGAGATCGTATCGGATCTGGTGAGTTCGCGAGAGTTAACCTCCCCTTATGTTTGTGCTTGCGATGGATCTCTGACGACCTAATTTTTCCACCTACTAGGTTATTTTGGAAAGTGACCATTTTGTGTTTTGGGAATGGCTCTTGTATTTCCTTATGGTCTTGCTCATCGTGGTCCTGCTCTTGGTCCTCTTTTGTGCTCTCTGGCGCGCCAACCAAAAGCGGAACTCCGAGAAGGAGAACACGGTTGTCACCAGACCCAGGAACATGAACAACCCATACGGTACCAGGTTTGTCTTGAATATATGATATAAGTACATGCACTCTATTTATCAGTTAGATCTAAAATGTTGATCGTTCAAGTTTTTCTTTTAGCACCAATTATTTGCTACCCTCTCTCAATGGTAAACCTGGAATCCTAAAAAACGAGTCCCAGTTCAACGAGAATTTTGAAGAGGACCAGAATAACCAAAGAGGCCCGAGTATCGACACGACATCCTCTTCACTGCCGGAAATGCGATTCAACGATGACGAACCGTTGGAACAACCACAAAATAATTCACGACAATTACCCATGAGTACTTTCAAGCCTCACCAACTCTATTCTGGGGTATGTAAGGGAAACTTGAAAGAAACAAAAATGGATGAGCACCCTTGGGACGAGAATTGGCATTTTGTTTTCAATCAATCAAATATTTACCCTCCTTTAAAAAAGATGTAAAACAGGTAGAAAAAGATTTAAAAAAACAATTTCATGCCGCTCAACTCTGACCAAATGCTGACTCAGGCCTAACATCTTTTTTTGTCCTTGAATAATTATTTTTCCTCTACAGGCTACGAACGTATCGCCCACTCCCAATTTGTATTGGAGCCCTGACATGCACCATAATCAATATCCCAACATGTCCAATTGGGACCTGAGGGTCAAAGCATTTCCCTTGGAGGTAGCTGGGCCAGGGTCTTCTTTTCCCTCCAATTACACCCCAATCCTGCACAAGTACGATGAGTTTCAAGATCATTCATGTGAAATGGATTTAAGCTGAATTCATTCTTTCATATTAGCAACCTCAACGAACCTCATCAACCATACTATACAAACTTGGCCGAAGCGGCATTCACCGCCAATCCGAATGGGAAAAATCTTCCCCAAATTGACGAGGCCGGATATGCCAGCTTGATTATCAAGCCTCGAATCATCCCCCGAGAATCTGGCACTAGGATCCATGACCAACCTCATCAATATCAAAACACTCAAATGGTAAAAATGGACGAAAAAAAAATGACCTAAAATCACGGCCAAAATTAAGAATCATCGTCCCCCTCCACCAGGGCGTGCTCTCCAGTTACTTTTGCATTTGATTTGTATCCGGCCCATTCCAGTATACTAGTGCAGAGAGACCTTTAACCTGCTCAAGGTATCCATGACTAGTACTAGCTGAACGAGGGCTCTACTCCAAATTTACGAGCTAACAAAGAGGTCTTTCAGGCTCATAATCCGTTGCTGGGATATCCGGATCTATTGAAGAACACAGAGGAGAACCCATATGTGAATGATGAGGTGATTGCAGCCAATTCCGCGGAAATGTACGCCAAAATTGATTTGTCAAAAAAGCGAAACAGTCGAAGAGAGGAAGACGAGGACAAAGAGGTCGACGAGACTTTGGGGCAGAACCACGGAGAGGGGGCCGAAAGAGTCCGTCCGGCACAAGATCGGGCATCTCAAACACCCCAGCCCCGGGTTTTAGAGCAAGATTTGATCAATAAATTTGACCGATTTTTCAACACGGACCAAGTGAGCCATTGTTGATAGAAATAAATAGATATATTCATGTAAGAAACTCCTTGCCCATCATTCCATCTCACTCTTGCTTGTCTGTGGCCAAATCGGGATGGCTTCTTTCTTTAACTCTTTGGGGACGGGCAATCCTTTGTATTCGTGGTTCAAGAAAACCAAAAGTTCCGAGAGAATGGAGAAGTATTGGATGGTTTTACCAGCCAAGTGAGCGTATTGGTTGGACTTGATGTGCACGTTTTTCACCACGGCGGAAAAGGTCAGGTCCGTATTGATCTGCAAGTAGAACGCCACTCGCCAAGGAGGTCGACCCGTGAAACGAACGAAAAGCAAGTGGTCGTGACGATCCACGAATGACATGCCCTCGGGCAGATGGCTGATTTTGTCCACTCCATTGCGGATTGAGTCTAAATCATGGATGGTATTTTCGGCCATGGTCAGCCCCGGGAACAAGGTCGCGGCTGGAGCAGGGGGTTCGACTTTGGCTTTCCGAGGCCCCCGCTTCGGCTGGAAGCAAGTCAATTTTGATTTTTAGCTTGATTTAAAGATCGATCTATAGATGAAAAACTTACATGGCTAAAAACCATATAAAAACAATGATTTTCAAATACCAATTTTATGAAAATTGGGAACACACCATTAGTTAGAGCTCCTGAATTCATACATTCACAAACCATCGACATAACATCAAGTTAAACAATTAATCAAGATTTCGAGAAAATATACGGTTTCAAAAAATGCACGCTTTCCTCAGTTTCAGCAAGGTATTCCGAAAGAGCCCAAATTACTAAAACTACCTGTTGTGTGCATTTTCTTCAAAATTCGAGTGAGCCCATAAATGATGGTTTACTTAATATTTTCAGAAAATGTGCTGTCGAAGAAACCTCTTGGTAATGTGTTTGAAGTTATGTTAAATAGCATCTTGAGCTACTTTTAGATAAAGCAAGAAAAAAAAAAATCTTTTGGTTATGTGCTATTGAAAATCTTCTCTAATTGTTTTGGAGGTAAAGCGCATGATGTACGGTTTTGCAAGTTAGAAAAACGTCAATATGTGTTTCGGTATTTCCATCAACTCTTACAAAAGCATTTCGACCATTGTGGCAGAGAAGAATCAATTACCCCCAGAAAACAGAGAGGCAAATTTGGCAAATGCCAGGTCGGTTTTTTGGGGGTATTAATAGGCGAGTGGGACGGTGTTTTTTTTTGCCTGATGGGTTTAATTGTTTTTTTTAATTGGACGAGTTTCATTAATTTTTTTTATTAAACGTCAAAAGAAGACCCTTTTATTTCTTTTCGTTTTTTGAGCCAAAGGCAACCAAACTGTTACTAAAAAAACCTCCTTCATTACCATTACTTTTCAGAAAAAGTAACGCCATACCAATGCAAGTTTTTTGGAGGGGGGAATGAGACGAACCTGTCTCATTTCAGAATCAAAGTGGTGAAATGTTCAACAACAGAAGCAAAAAGTTTTTGATAGTTGCCTCTCTGATTTGGGATCAATGCATTAGTAAAAGACCTGCATCAAATAAGCCACTGCATTTGACAAGCAATTGAAAAAAAAACGTGCAGGAAACCCAAAATTTACCTTTAGAACATTAAAGATTGAACACCACAAAGGAAAACTTTGAGCTTCCTACCATTTCTTCCATGAAATCAAGAAATTGCTCTTCCAGTTTCATTATGAATCAAATTACTCAAATCATAGCCAAAGAAAGAGGAAGGTCATCGGAAAATGATGGAGAAGTTGAGAAGGATTTGCTATTAACCCGCCTGTAAAAACCCGACCATGGGTTTTGTGTGGGTTTTGGGTTTTTTTTTAATCCAAGGGAGGGTTTTAGCCAACCTTGCAGAGAGGGCTGCTAAATCATTGATTGTAATGCTCATGAGAATACTGCATATCTCGCAATAAAAACTTCTAATTACAAGGTGGTCGGCAAAAAGCATCGATCTGTAGTTGTTGCCTCATAATTGGACATCTTGGGTGCTCGTTTGCCGTTTTTTCTCATAGCGACCAGACATGGGATGCATATTTTACAGCTAGTGATTTGTGGTTTGCATTTGCGCTACACGAACAATTTTTGTCACGATTTTATGTTTTCTTCTCAAGACACACATATCTGGCTTGGTATTGCCAAGCCTTTAACAAGTCTGGATGTCGAATTATGCTATCCAAGGTCCGAGGAGGTTTTGTTATGCCATATCTCTTTGAAAAATTTGAAAGTTTCCTCAATATTTTTGGGCGCCGACAAAAACCTCCCCCCCCTCAAAATGGAAAGCAATTCAAAACTAAATCCGAGGCCGGCCCATGATCCTGGTATCATGTATAATTGTATATGATGAGCTTACTCTTTCCACAAATGGCGGGCGATATCCCGGAGTATCGGGGAACAACGATGGAATGGAATTAGGAAAGCGTCGTATTCGATGGGCATTGGCTTTTCGTTTCCGTCGATAACCATTGGAATCGAGGCTGCAGTGCGTGAGGTCTTCGGACGAGAAATGCAGCGAGCAAATGCTCGAAAACTGTGAGGGTTGGTACGGTTTGGTAAACGGAATGGCATCCACCCAATGTTGCAGCAACTCCGGATCCTTCAACGGGAAACCAAACATCGAAGGTTGCATGGTTTGCGATTCGGAAGCCTCGCCCGTCGACGACTCAAGGGGATCTTGGACGGAAGGCGAGGCAGAGCGTGAGGAGGAGGAGGAGGAGGAGCATAGGGAAGAGGGGGAAGAGGAAGAGGAGGAGGAGGAGGAGGAGGAGGATAGGGATAGTGTGGGGGAAACACTCCCGTCCATTTCGGCTTTGACTTTGATTCGCTTGAGGACCCTGGAATTAGAAGGACGAGAGCCCGTGGACGAGGAGGAAGGGCCGGATGGAGCCTGGGATTCCTCACTGGTCTGGCGTTTGACATAACCACTCCGGCATCCAGGTACGCAACATTTACGAGCCATTTCGGGATCTGGCCGATGCCGCAGCTTATTGCTGATTGCTGGGGCTCTGAACAATTTGACTATATATTATGTAGTGTTGTTGTCAGGACGACGAAATGCTCAGCTCGGGAAAAACGCCGAAAGAACCGAGATGGAGAATGAATTGCATCCCGAGGTAATCTCGAGCACGGACTTCTAAAAACTTGGACTGCGAACGAGCTTCCCGCCCAATCGGCCTTCTCTTGGTCATAGCCACTCTATGCCACTTTTTGAATTAGATTAAGCAAATAAGTAACGTAGATCGATTCAATTAAAGGTAGGCCACTTTGATGGCATTGACTTGTAAGGTGGATCCGGTGGATCGTTTCAAAGTTACGTTGTCAAAAGCTCTGGTAGCTGACCAAGAGCAGGCCGAAAAATTCGAATTTTATGGAGTGTTTACTACATGACTTTGACCGTATCGCCTGAGTTCCCAGCTCAGCTTAGGTTTGGGCTCAAATTTGGCCAAGTTCATCTATTCAACCAGATCTTGTGGTCATATCAATTGCCTATTTGGAATAAGATGAACGGTTTAGGAGAAACGACATGTTTACTTCCGCTCCCAATCCACATCTCTATAAGTCCATGTCTCAAGATATCAAAAGTGGCGCGTAAGTGATGATTCTCTCACGCTTTCACACACCAAGGGAGTTCATCAAGACTGAAAATCGCAGTTTTGACCCCAAGATTGGTCACAAAGTCAAATTACTAGGAGCATTCATTCGCACATTGTAACAAAACGGCAAAGCAGTAGAAATTTCAATACTTGTTTGATTCCTAACATTTTGATTTCATTTCGAAAATGATCTTGGAAATTTCAGATTTTACGAAAAATCCGAGAAAGCCCTAGTCAGGTGCTTTTTTTCGAAAAAGCTCCCTAGATATCCTAACATCAGGTCAAGCTATTAAAGTCTACATTCTTTGTCAAATAATTTCCCGATTTGAGGGAAAACATCTGGTCACCCTGGTTATTGTTCTCTTAGGGATATGGAGGTTGCGAAGCAATTCCTTGTTCTGGCATATCAAATATTAGTGCTAAAGATTCTGAAAGGATGCCACTAAAATACAGATGCCCCGGAATATAAATATTGCGACATACATAGAGACGGACAAAATATGCGTTATGTGTTTTCGATTTCATGTCGTAAAACAGGTTTATTCGCATTAAATGGATATTGGGTGTTTTCATGCCTATTGTTAAGCATGTATTGGGTTTTTGTCGGAAGGAAATACGATGCTTTTTGAATGTTTGCGATGTGAATGTGAAATGTCTTGATAAACAAGCCATTTTTGCACAGGTTGGCCGAGATGGTTTAGCACAAGTATCGTCTTGTCAATCAGATGAAGTCAAGAAAATCGTTGTGAAGTCTGTTGGACGCCAGCGTGGTTTTGCTGCTGCCATCTACTAATTTTCTTACATTTTTGCATTTTAAAACGCAAATTTTGCGAAAGCCAAAGTATTTGTGACATCGACAGTAATCCGTTCCTTTTGTTGAGGAAAGACTAGCGACCTGCCTGGATTTACCTTACAAAAACCGTATGACGACACATTCTTCATTCTTTGAGAATTGCTTTTTTATTGCATTTTTAATAAATCAGTCGTATGAATACATCAAGATTGGATGTCCTCGTTGCTGTTCTTGAATGACAATAGAGGTTTGGTAGGAGGTGGAGAACGATGATGATTATCGGCTTCTCTGGAATGCCTCGATTGGGTTGCTGGCAGCGATTCGGCGGGTGCGTCTATAACTTTCAATTTTTTACTGGCGGAGTGTCCTTCATCTGCCTCCCTCCTCCCTTGGGCCCCGGTGGCGGCTCTTTTCTGAGCCGCCCGTTGGGTCAGCGTGTCCTTGAGGTGTTGCATCTTAAGGTTGATCTCGGCTTTGGTGTGCTGCTCACGAATGTAGAGAATGACTCGGGCCGCCAATTCCAAGTAGCTCTCCTTGGTTTTGGCCCGCTTGAAGATGTTCTCTTCGAAATAGCCGCCATTGGCGGGCACGGTATGCCCGCAACTCTGGAGAGTGTCCATCAACTTTTTACTCACAGCCATTCGAAACCCCTGAGATCGCCACACCGCCTCCACAATGGAGCCTGAGCAAAAAAAAGAATGAAATTCCTTAGAGGTGAATTGGGACAAATTTTGCTCCTTATCATATCTCCTGATTTGGACCAAGTCAACCATCATAATCCAAACGAACATCAGTTTCTCACGGCGAGGATCGATCTTCTCGATATCATTATATTACATTGATTCAAAGTGAAGGGAACAGGGTTGGCTAAATCCCGTCCCTTGGGTAAAAAGACAAAACGCACACAAAACTCGCCCAAGGTCGGGTTTTTACGAGCCCGTTAATAGCAAATCCTTCTCAATTTTTCCATCCTTTTCCGATGACCTTCCTCTTTCTTTAGCTATAACTTGATTGATAATGAAACTGGAAGAGTAATGTCTTGATTTCATGGAATAAACGGAAGGAAGCTCAGAGTATTCCTTTGTGGTGTTCAAATTTTCTTGCTTAATGGGTTGATTGGTTTTTCTTAATTGGACGTTTTTTTTAAACTTTTAATCAAATGTCAAAGTCAAAGAACTCCAACAAATAAGCCACTGCATTTGATTCGCAATTAAAAACCGTGCAGGGAATCCCAAATTTACCTTTAGAACATTAAAGAT
>NC_081449.1:14852196-14853594 GCF_007210705.1 Tigriopus californicus | reverse complement strand
CGTTGGGTCAGCGTGTCCTTGAGGTGTTGCATCTTAAGGTTGATCTCGGCTTTGGTGTGCTGCTCACGAATGTAGAGAATGACTCGGGCCGCCAATTCCAAGTAGCTCTCCTTGGTTTTGGCCCGCTTGAAGATGTTCTCTTCGAAATAGCCGCCATTGGCGGGCACGGTATGCCCGCAACTCTGGAGAGTGTCCATCAACTTTTTACTCACAGCCATTCGAAACCCCTGAGATCGCCACACCGCCTCCACAATGGAGCCTGAGCAAAAAAAAGAATGAAATTCCTTAGAGGTGAATTGGGACAAATTTTGCTCCTTATCATATCTCCTGATTTGGACCAAGTCAACCATCATAATCCAAACGAACATCAGTTTCTCACGGCGAGGATCGATCTTCTCGATATCATTATATTACATTGATTCAAAGTGAAGGGAACAGGGTTGGCTAAATCCCGTCCCTTGGGTAAAAAGACAAAACGCACACAAAACTCGCCCAAGGTCGGGTTTTTACGAGCCCGTTAATAGCAAATCCTTCTCAATTTTTCCATCCTTTTCCGATGACCTTCCTCTTTCTTTAGCTATAACTTGATTGATAATGAAACTGGAAGAGTAATGTCTTGATTTCATGGAATAAACGGAAGGAAGCTCAGAGTATTCCTTTGTGGTGTTCAATCTTTAATGTTCTAAAGGTAAATTTTGGATTTCCTGCACGGTTTTTAATTGCGAATCAAATGCAGTGGCTTATTTGTTGGAGTTCTTTGACTTTGACATTTGATTAAAAGTTTAAAAAAAACGTCCAATTAAGAAAAACCAATCAAACCCATTAAGCAAGAAAACCGTCCCACCATTGAAACCGAACGTTTTCCGTCTCACCTTGATCAGCTGGAAATAATCCAAATCCAACATGTTCAAAGGCCATTCCTTATACACACATACATACAAAAGCCCATCCAACCCCTTGCTTAAGGGGTTTGAAACCTGGCACACTCACTCAATTTCCCCAAATATTGCTTGAGGGCGGGCAGATGTCTGCGGAGCTCCCGTCGCTTCCGATCATAATGTCGGTCGTCTCGCCGATGGCTGGCCAAATTGATCCCGGGATATCCACCCATTCTGATTGGGAGTGAGCGAGTTAGTGATCCACCCTCCACTCGCGTTGACCAACGAAGCGTTGAAATGGTTGTGACTGAATGAAGATAATCAGGCGCCGCTCTCCCTCTGTTTGTGGTGAACTTTCCCTGTGTGTAACTTTGGCCTCGACCCTTTCTGTTTTGGATGCGTTCAATGAACTTTCGAGGCTGTTAGGAATCGCCGAGGCTGCCTGTGCTGTGCCAGAGCTACATGGAGGCCAACGACACGGGGAAAGTCAAAAACTAGGGCAATCCTTAGAGTGACAATA
>NC_081449.1:14851678-14852156 GCF_007210705.1 Tigriopus californicus | reverse complement strand
ATGAAATTCCTTAGAGGTGAATTGGGACAAATTTTGCTCCTTATCATATCTCCTGATTTGGACCAAGTCAACCATCATAATCCAAACGAACATCAGTTTCTCACGGCGAGGATCGATCTTCTCGATATCATTATATTACATTGATTCAAAGTGAGGGGAACAGGGTTGGCTGAATCCCGTCCCTTGGATAAAAAGATAAAACGCACACAAAACTCGCCCAAGGTCGGGTTTTTGCGGGCCCGTTAATAGCAAATCCTTCTCAATTTTTCCATCCTTTTCCGATGACCTTCCTCTTTCTTTGGCTGTAACTTGATTGATAATGAAACTGGAAGAGTAATGTCTTGATTTCATGGAATAAACGGTAGGAAGCTCAAAGTATTCCTTTGTGGTGTTCAATCTTTAATGTTCTAAAGGTAAATTTTGGATTTCCTGCACGTTTTTTTTTCAATTGCTTGTCAAATGCAGTGGCTTATTTGAT
>NC_081449.1:14850527-14851642 GCF_007210705.1 Tigriopus californicus | reverse complement strand
ATACGATGCTTTTTGAATGTTTGCGATGTGAATGTGAAATGTCTTGATAANTTTCGAGGCTGTTAGGAATCGCCGAGGCTGCCTGTGCTGTGCCAGAGCTACATGGAGGCCAACGACACGGGGAAAGTCAAAAACTAGGGCAATCCCTAGAGTGACAATAGGAGAAAAGCAGACTCTCGCGGGCGGACGATTGAAGCGACCAGACCAGGCGCAAGGTCAAACGGAGGAATCTTCTGGCATCCAAATTCCTGCTTTAACTCTAGATATACTGATCATTTATAGTGTATCTCTTATTTGGCGCCGAAATGTTTCCCTTTCTTCACTTGGCACTTTGAGGATAAACTTTTGGTGTATGAACTAAACAAAACCACAACACGATGTCCGTTCAAACTAGAGCTGTAGTTCAAACGCTTCCACTATGGTTGGTCGGAGTTCCAACTTGGTTCCAAGTAAATGTACTAAAACACCTCTCGTAATCCATGTATTGTGGTGCGAATCAATTGGTATGAGTGCCTATCTTCGATTACATGACTTGATTCCCGATGGTGGGACCGTCAAGCTTAGAGAAACCAATCGCCTCGAAATTTGCCGCTGTTAAACCTGGAACACGTGGTTGATGCCCACTAGGGAGAAACAGGGTCTTCCGAGGACACAGGGGATGGGTGTTGGCCAAAATATATCAACAGAGCCTCTCTGACTTGACACTTACACATGTGTCAACAGATGTATCACTGATTGACCCACTGTTCAGTAGATATCGAACGACTCAAGAATCCGGTAATGAAACAGGTACGCGGTGCGATCGAGCGAGCCTGGCAACAAAGTGACGTACTGTTGCTAGACAAACAAATAAGACCTCATCTGCCAGATGGAGCACAGGAATAGTTTGGATAAACGTTATTCTCCACCGATTAGTTGGCGGTGCTCATTTTTAAATTTATGGCAAAATGTTAAATGGTTTAGATAGAGACTTTGAGGGTTATTAATATCGTGTTAGGTTAGGTTGGGTTAGGTTAGGTTAGATGAAATGTGCATTCAGGATTTCCTCGGGTGCTCCAACGATTTTTCAAGGATGAATTTTAAGGTTGGAATTGAGATGTTCCGATGAGATTAGT
>NC_081449.1:14840194-14850491 GCF_007210705.1 Tigriopus californicus | reverse complement strand
TAGGTTAGGTTAGATGAAATGTGCATTCAGGATTTCCTCGGGTGCTCCAACGATTTTTCAAGGATGAATTTTAAGGTTGGAATTGAGATGTTCCGATGAGATTAGTGTGTTCTTTCGGGACCAAAGATGAATGCGGTTCAGGTTTGAATTGCTTTAGGGGACATTTTTTGTCATGTAAATGATCAATCAAACTGTGAATGTTGACACTTTAAATTCTGAAATGGTGGGTTATTTGAGAACTGACAAAAGTGATCAAATTGCGGAGAAACCATCACATTTGTTCGACATAATCACACTAACAACTCTATAAAATGATAGCAAATAATGCGAAACCTCTTTAACAAAGAGTTTTTGTCATTCTTTGAATTTGCGACTTCGTCAAGAAAGAAATTTCATAGCTGAATTGATAATCGTCAGGATTTCATGACGTCACATGAGTGCTGCTAGATTGGCCATCAATGTGTCAAATATTGGTATTTCTGGCCTTTTGATAACTTGCATGCTCAGACATTTTTCGAGTTATTTTGATTTACCAGTTTTCTCATGTTTCTTTGTTTTTACTGAAGGTGAACATAAGGCGATTCTTAATTTTTAGAAAGCTTGATTTCTCCTACTCTTTCATCATGTTTACTCTTACGCCATGCAGTAACTCTTTAATCCTGTCTTTGGTGCTTTGATGGTTTGGAGTAGATTGTAACCGACACAGAGAGTGCGACATTCAATGTGCAAAAAAATGTTATGTCTAAATTTTTACTGATGAACAAGATATGGTCAAAAACAATGTAGTACTTGAACCTAAAAAACACTGCAAATAGGGATGATCTTGAGGTTTTGGACAAATACCAATTTGAATGTCTTTCAAACGAGAGTGAGTTCCAGGTGGGATGGTACGAACCGCAGCTTAGGTCCGAAGGATATGTAGCCTTAAAGCACGATTTACTACTAACATCTTGACTGTTATTGGATTGCTAGATATGTTTCATTATTTAGCTTGTGTGATATTGCTGTTATCTCACTGTATTTTAGATAATTACCACTATTTGGGCACAGATCTTGGATGCATTAAAGCACATTTGAAGTAAGGTAGCATTACCTTATAGGATAGGTCAAAAATGACCTAATACAACGTCAATTGCTCGTTGCAAAAGTATTATTTCCGGTTCTAGTCAAGTAAATAAGCTTTTTTGTTAACAATTTTGGGTATGGCAATCCGAAGCCTGGGTACAAATTTTCAGAACAATTCAATATTTTTTGTAGAACTGAGGGCATTTTAAGACCTATAACAGTCACTGTTACAATGCACAAGCTTGCGTCACCACAATCGTCATTTTGCACGATCGTGGTTTCAATTTTCCTTTAAATGACTCACTCCAGTACACAGACAATACTAAATCGCAATTGATAAGCACTTCATATGACCACAAGATCTGTTTGAATAGATTGACTTGGTCAAATTTGAGCCCATATTTATGCTTAGGGAACTCAAGAGACATGGTCAAAGTCATGTGGTAAACACTACATAAAATTCGAATTTTGTATTTCTAGACCTACATTTCTATTATTTTACTAGAATAGATGCTCAAAGTTGCAATAACCAAGAGCAGGCCGATTTTGAGGGAATCTCATTTGTAGTCCATATTTCCAAAAGTCCGTAAAAAGATACGTCCAAGAGAGCAATTCATTCCTTTTTTTCATAAAGGCACTTTAATGCCATTGTGTTTAGTAAGAATGGTGTAACTATTATAACGTCCCAAAAAACAGAAATTGCCCGTTGCTTGTTCCTTTTTCTTCCTCCAAATGGCTTTTAGTTTCTAGTTTTTTTGCTTTGCTCACAATAATGGAACGGAACTTGATGCCATTGGGGGCAAACTTTCTCTCAGCAATAAGCCACAATCCCTTATAAACAGAGTGGATCTTGTTGCATTTTGCTTTAAGTCACATATATCTTTGATAGCTTTATCGTTTTTGAAATATTTTTCCAATGAGGTTTGCTTTTCCCTCTCTTAAATTCGACATTTTCTTGAGTATAACCCATTTCTGTTGCCATGATAAGAAGGTTTTCTCTGAAGGCGGGATTCGAACCCACGCCCTCTTGGGTACCATGTCGTGCCTCTATTGGATAGATTAGACCACTCAACTACCACGGTATATAATGCGTCAAAAGTTTTGAAAAATGGCCACTAAGCTATCAGAAAAATTTACTTCAACAAGTAACGCCATTCCATTTCTGGACGAGAAATGGTTGAGTTATAAACTAATTAATTTGGTCAAAGTAGTTGGAATTGTAATCGGGTCCCTTTTACCAAGGACCATTTAGAGACCCTGGATGCAGAGACATGGGAGCTTTGGCAAGTGGTTCCACTTCAAAAAGTAAACAATCAGTAGAACTAATAAGCTTTCAAACACATTTTTAATCAATGCAATGCATGAGAAAGAGTACTGTCCTGACAAATATCATAGAAAATTTACTGTTTGGTTGCTAGTAACGTTTCCTTGAAGACAAGAAATTTACTTGATTCTGAGATATTTGTTCCTTTCTAATTTCTTTCTGAGTCCAATTTTTCAGAAGGTTAGATTGCTAAAATATATCATTAGATAATTAACATTAACATTTACACATGTGGCTTACCTGGATGTCTAAGGAAGCAAGTCACTATTTTCTGGACTGTGCCAATTATTAATATGACTTTACTTTCTCTTTTGAAGCATTTTAGTCCAACTAGAGAGGCAAATTTATCTTGCATACTCCAGATGCATTTGAAATATTGAATTGTAAAGTCATTCACTTGTTCAAACACTTTTCATTTGAGGATAAGCTTGAGGATACCAAAATTAATGGTTGGCGAGATTTTCCCTCTTTATTTTCCGTATTTATTCTCATGTGAGCCAAATGTCAAGGAGATACTTGTTACCTAAACTTTTTCAGAGAGGGTCTAACCATTCAACGTACACAAGGTTCAAATAAACTTATTGCAAGTCAGACAAAAAGATTATCTGATCGAAACAGTATAACCCGCTTATATTGTTTCCACTCATATTGTCAATTTGCTTATGTGGTCGTTTTTTCAAACTCCCAGTGAGGGATGAATCTGGAGGTTTAAAGATTTCCATTCTTTACTTATCGCCAGCAATACAAAAAAGCGAAATAGGTCATTTGGCCCGTAAAGGCTGCTTTGACAAGTTTGGGCCAAAACAAGTTTACTACATTTATTAGCAATACAATGGTCTCTATCATGATTATTATGATTTAGAATCAATACAGAGACACCAAGGCATACATTCCACTCAAAATATCCTTACTTGCTTAATTGGTAAATTTCTTTGTTTCACGTACCATCATCTCATTAAATTGACGGAGCTTTTTACTGGGTTGAGCAGAGCTTTGCCCACTCAGACAGTACGAAAGGAGGAGAATCAGTTCTTGAGTTGTTGATTTAATGACTTGATACTTGAAATGCAGAGATTGGACTTGTGAGTAACCAATTGATTTTTTTTTTGAATGAGATGTATGTCTTGATGTTTCTGTATTGATTCGAAATCATGATGAGCGTGATAGAGACCATGGTATTGCTAATAAATGTAATAAGCTCGTTTCGGCCCAAACTTGTCAAAGCAGCTGCAACCCGGCCAAACGGCCCATGTCGCTTTTTTTACTGCTGGCGGTAAGAAAAGAATGGAAATCACTAAACCTCCAAATTCATTCCTAATTCATTCTTACAGTTTTTTATGGTTTGACTCCGGATAAAACGTCGCGTCACTCGAAATAAATGGTCATTTTGAGGCAAATATTTGTGCACAATTTTTTGACCCAATCTATTTATGCCTAAAAATCTTTCATTTCTGATTGCACACTACAACTGAATAAGCCAATTACTTGAAGCTTTAAACAACGATTAATTGATCTTGCCAATTTGATCTTGAAAACAAAAACAGAACACAGAAAAAAATATGATCACCCTGCAATGTCATTCGTCAGGAGAGGCCTGTTCCCACGAAATTTCCCAAAATTTCGGCAAAATTTGAAACAGAAGTAAACAAAAGTATACTTAAGACATTGAAACAAAGTACCAAAAAGTTTTAAAAATCGCAGCTGCTTTTGAGCTATATTTGATTTAAACAACCGGATTTAAAGATTTATTCACGCTTTTAACGTGGTTATACAGCTGATAAAGAAAATCCGATTATATCGTCAATCCGGATACATCGTCAATTTGGCTCAGTCATCTGTACTGCATATTTGAAAGAAATAATATCTGTCACATATAGTTTAGAAGAGTAACACTTTGGAATTGAGCTAGGCACCAAAATGTTTTACTTTGGTCTGAAGTTTCTTATGATTAATTATTGGTCAAAAATGCGGTCGAAGCACACATCTAATATGTCAACAAATACAATTTATCTTTATCTCCATTCTTTGAAACATTTCAAGTACCCTCTTGAGGAATATTGGCGATTTGAGACAAGTCTATCCAGAATGATTCTGACCATTTTACAAAGCTCATTTGGTGGGCAAGGCCCAAATAATTCTGAATCATTGTTGCCTTAACTCGCAGATGTTAAATCAGAGAATCTACAAGGGGAAACAAACACCTTGACTCGGCAAGATGATTCGCCAACCCAAATTATTACTATACTTTATTGCGGCAAATTTGTCATTGGACTATAGAGAAGTGTAAAGCTTTGGGATTTCATACTAGTGCGCCCTCTGATTCAACCATGAATGAAGTGTCACCACACATCTTATTGATGACAAAAAGTTGGCCCCAAATATGTTTTTAGTATTGTCTGCATGTTCTTGTCACTTGTCATGCAGTGTGTCACCTTTATCAAATGAATGTTGGACTTAAATGGTTCAAAATATTTGTCGCACGATTTCCTAAAATGGCAAACAAATTTGTCAATGAAAATTTGGAAGCACTGGATGTGCTAAAATCATGGTAGTTCTTGACGCGATTGTGGCGCAGCCTGACTAGCTCACACAACTGAAATCCGATCCGGTACTTTAAACGTCTCTATTGGTAGATTTACAGGCATGCATAATGACATTTGTTCCCTACTACGGTGTCTTCTCTATGGAAGTTTTGGGTTAGGCCTCTATTCGAGGCTTTGTGTTTGAAGTGTTGTTGACGAACAAAACACTACTAGGTTCAATTCAATATGATTCATGAATCAATATCTTTTTTTCAAAGCAAACTCCGTCACTCAGGAACTCTCAGGAGTAATTCAGTGTCTCCATCATGGCCATCTGACCTATTCTACGATCAAGAAAAGGGTCAGAAGTCAGAACAATTGTCAGCCGAGAAGCAGTGGAATCTGGAATCGCGCCCGCACCAACAAGGTTCCATGCCATTCTATGGGTCATTTTCTGTGTTCCATGGACACGAATCAGGCAATGCCCCGGGCACGCCTACCACAACCCATTCACCAACTCCTCATCGCGGTCGAGCCATTTTTACAATAAATAGTATTGTGTCTTGTGCGCCAGAAGAAGATGGAGTGCCAAGTTTCGGGTTTCCAGTTCTTTTCCAACTTCGATTCGGGCAATTTGAACCGCGTCGAGGCCACAGATGTCTCGGCTCCCTTGGGACCCACACACAAGCCCTTTCCACCGCCAGAAGTGGGCGGGGAGCCCACGGATTTCTCCTTCAACATGTGGACTCGTCCGGATTGTCACGGCACTGAATTCGAAAACGGCAACCGCACTTGGTTCTACTTTGGGATCGTGAAGGGCTCGGAGGCGGGTGGCATGGCGATTGGTCAGAAATATGCCGTCCTCCGATTCACATTTCGAAACTTGAATAAGCAGTCCAAGTTGTTTAGTCAGGGCATGACCCCGATTTGCGCCACTACCGGAATGGCGGCGGGAAATGGCTTAGGTCGACAGGGCGTGCCTCCGGGTCAGAGTGCGCGTTGGGAGCGTCTTCGAGAGAAGCCCATCTTTTGGACGGAGGACAACAATTTCGTGCTCAGTTTCCGCGTTCGTATCGATCCCAAGGTGGTGACGTACTTGGCGTTCACGTACCCGTTTAGTTACAGAGAGGTCCAATCGTTTGTGGGGAAACTGGAGAGGCGTCATGACACCAGTGGGTTGAGCTATGATGTGCTCAAGGCCAAGGCCCCGACCAGTATCTATTTTCATAGGGAAGTCCTCTGCCAGACGTCCGAGGGGCGTAACGTGGATTTGATCACACTCTCCTCGACCAACAATATTCTGTCCAGCCGGGAATCCGGGTTAATGGGACTGTTTCAGAGCGACCGGACCAAGCCCCGTCCACTTGAGTTTCAGCACAAAAAGGTGATCTTTGTAAGTGCCCGCGTTCATCCCGGCGAGACTCAGTCCTCATTCGTGTTCAACGGCATGCTCCGCTTCCTGCTCCGCGAAACTGACCCACGTGCCGTGGCCTTGCGCAAGAAATATGTGTTCAAATTGATTCCCATGCTAAACCCAGATGGTGTCTTTCGCGGACACTACCGCACAGATCTGCGGGGCGTGAACTTAAATCGAATCTATAGCAGCCCCTCCCTGGCACTTCACATGCCCATTTACGCAGCCAAGAAGCTGATCCTGTACGCCCACTTCGGTTACGATGTTCAAGTAGGTTCGCCGGTGCACGAAGAGGAAAGTAATTCTACTCTCTCATTGGACACCGTGGAGAGTGAAAGTGGGAGCTCCAGTTGGTTCTATCCCATGGATGCTCCGGCGCCGTTTCGATGGCTCAGATCCTCCACTAATAATCCCCCTGTGGCGAGTGCTGCGCCCGGTAGTGGTGGCGTGTCCACCGAACAATTCTATGAGATGACCGAAACCAGTCGATGCTCTGAAGGTGACGAAAGTATCGCAGATTTCTCCATTTCGTCCGGATCGGGCACAAACACGAGTCGACATCATCCGGACAGTGCCACCGCGGCGGGTCTTCTAGGTCCCACCTCGTTCACTGGCGCCTTTTCTGCCATTGCATCAGATCCTTGTGCCTCAACCTCCACGGCCGTTCCCGGCGCAGCCCCGACCAATGCGCGATTACCCATGAGACTCGAGACGCAGGATGAAACTGCCCAAGATTCGTGCGACGCCTTGCCCGCCTTATCACCCAATCCACCTCCACTGGTTGATTTCGAAGAACAAGTTGGATTGGATTTTGCTGAGAAGCTCAAGGACACTATCAACCCTCCTAGCAATACTGAGAAAAAACCCACCCCTGTCAGTGGCAAGTCTGGCCTTTTTCTTTACATCGATATCCACGGTCACGCCTCCAAGCGTGGCGTGTTCATGTATGGGAATCATTTCCACGATTTGACCAGCAAGGTGGATACGATGCTCCTGCCCAAGCTGATGTCTATCAATTGCGCCAATTTTGACTTCCCGGGATGCAATTTCACCCAGAAGAATATGTACATGAAGGACCGACACACCGGTGCGGGCAAAGAGGGCTCTGGCCGCGTGTCCGTGTTCAAATCTACTGGGTGCGTCTACTCGTACACGCTGGAATGTAATTTCAACACCGGCCGCGTCGTCAACCCTATTCCCAGTGCTTCGCGTGATGCCGGGCGCGCCACACCTCCGCCACCTCTGGAGGCCACCCCGCCCAAATACGATCCTTTCATTTATGAAGACGTGGGTAAATCCCTGGCCATATCGATCCTGGATCTAACCGAGTGCAATCCATGGACCCGCCTTACTTGCTCCCCGCATCGCAACCTCAAAGGCGTGCGTGAGTCTATTCGAAAATACATCCGCCAAAATGAGGAGCAACAGAAACTGAAGGCGGCCAACAGCTCGCCCAAGGGCTCCAAAGCTCGCAATCGCTCAGTGTCCACTTCATCCGCAGCATCCAACGCGAGTGGATCCGGCTCAAAGACCTCGAAGAGTCCCAAAAGTCGGGGCATGAAGACCCCGCTCAGTCCCGATGCATACAGACCCATTCCCAAAGTTCCCAGGAAGAATAGTATCGTGTCTCGGAATCTCAACCAACAGCTTCAACAACAGAGTGGGTCCAGCTCGGTCACGCCCAACAACGAAGGGGCTCGGAACATTCTCAACAAGAAATCAATGAGCGGAATTGCCCATCTCCCGCCCAACGCCCTCGCCCCCATTATCACGGACTCGTTGGACAAAGACAAGCTCTTTCAACGAAGCAAGTTGACCCGTTCTCAGTCGCTCTCCACGCCCAATTCACGACCGTCGTCACCCAGACGAACTCAAGTAGTCTCGCCCACCTCCAGCGAAGGCGGGACCCAACGAAGACTCAAAAAGAAAAAGACCAAAACGACTGTGGACAAAGTCAGAAAGGCCAGTTTGGGTGGAGGACCGGCGGCCGCTTTGGCGCCTGAGCCGGACTCCTCCTCCGGCATGCCTCTTCCGACTGGAACGTCCAAGGTAAAGAAGAAAAAGAAACTGGGCGTGGCCGCCAAGGGGGCCAAAAAAAGGAAACAAACACCGAAGCCTTAATAAAACATCGTTCCTTCCATGGTATTTCACGTATCATAACGACCGTCATTCATTCATCCCCACGTTCGTAATGGTTGAGATCCATCCGACGCCATGTCATTCGTCTTGGTGTGGAACTTGCATCCCTTGAAGTTTGCCTTGTTGTGGTTCATCAATACCAGAAAATGATTGTTTTCGAAATAAATGTTGCCCCTATTTATCGTCGTTGTTTGTGGAGGCTTTGATTAATGTATGCAAGAGTTCAAAATCTGCCCCGACCGACTTCAATCTCAACTTGATTCATGTCCGCTCTTGAGATTGTTCGCAAGTGAAACGAACAGAGAGAGAGAGAGTTAGTGAGAGCTTTCTACGAGACTCGATTCAATCCATGCCCAAGTGATCTGGTACTATTCGTGTAGGCACTCGCAAAATCTTGAGGATCTCATCTTTAGCTAGTGAACGAGCAAACGAGTAACACCACTCATCGGGAATACTTGGACGCATGATAGAAGACTGTGCTAGAGCTTTTTGTTTCAAGGTATGATTGCTACTTTCTTGGTCATATTTAAAACTCCATACGTGTTGCATAGAGGGATGATTCTTTTATAGTAAGAGAGCTATTTTGACCGTTCACTATTTTTTTCCATTTTTTCCCCCTCAAGGACTCGGTCGTGAAGTCGATCGGCGACGTTTGTTTTTTCCTTCTGCCACACTCGATTTTCCAAGTTGTAAGCCTCGTAAGAAGTTTCAGTTCGTTCATTAGCTCAATCTTGAAAGCACTTGAGGGAAAAGAGTGGACGAGTCTTTCCACTTCAGCATAAATAAACGCTTGCAAAAATGTGGCGGATATCGAAGTTCTGAATTGTTGCTATTCCTGAATATTCTGAAGGAGAAATTCCTGGGGAGATTGGTTTCGACTCAATAAGTGAGTAGGATTATTAAGAAAGGTAAGACCAAACCACGCTTTTACAAAGTCTTGTTGACCCTCATGTCCATCCATCTTCCCTTAATTGACACATAATTCAAAACAAAGGCCGCTCTGGTAAAGAATTTCAAGTTACTTGACGAGAGCTTTTCAGAACAAGACTATCCTCTTCTCGGATCGTGTGTTTTTCATTATCACAGGCAACGATCTTGCACAATGCCCTTACACTTTCAATGTTTTCTGCAAAAAAAAAAACTGAGGGGAGGGCGGGCAAAATCAGAGCCTCCACCCAAGCAAACATCATTCATTTTGGAACAGCTCCAAGAATTGTGGATCGGGGCGTTTAGAGTAGCCCAAGTCCGCTCCTAACATGCACAGGCGTTTATTTTCATGTTTGATTTTGAGAATGTCAACACCTCCAATTACTAAAACTGTATGTAAACTACAGCATACACATCTACCACCACTTCTCTTGGTAACTCCTGAGCTTTCTGCAGTTCTTGGATCAGAAGCAAGTTTGGAACTACGTGTATGTACATCGAACACGAAAAAGAATCGTAAAACCAAACGTACAGGGTTGGTCCGATCTGCTAGAGCTCCATACAAAAAGTAATGACTTTATGGTTTGGTACAAGAAATGAACTTTGGGACTTCTCTAGTCATGTTTTTTCGAATATCGGTCCATTCCTAAAGAAACCATGGACCTCCTATAGGGAAAGACAATCGTCCCACAAATAGGTGAGCTCTTTAGTGTGTTTTCGAAAAACGTTCCTTTTCTCGTGGCCCAGTCACAAAGGCTATTCTAATTGGCCGGACATATTTCTGTAACTTGGAACACTTTTCTTCCGAACACATACAAAAAGTACAATAAAATAAAAGAATTATTCATGCATTCAACCAAAAAAATAACACTTAATGACACTTAAGGGACCCTAAACAGGGCAGTT
>NC_081449.1:14839173-14840158 GCF_007210705.1 Tigriopus californicus | reverse complement strand
GGCCGGACATATTTCTGTAACTTGGAACACTTTTCTTCCGAACACATACAAAAAGTACAATAAAATAAAAGAATTATTCATGCATTCAACCAAAAAAATAACACTTAATGACACTTAAGGGACCCTAAACAGGGCAGTTCTGGCCATCGATTGAAACCATGTGCCATTCAATGGGTAAAAAGATAGAGTTTTGAAGTGTCTTCAAGCTATGACATAAGTTGAGGGTTTGAAAATTCGGATGTATTTTGATGAGCATCTTTTACGATCATTGGAACCAAACATCTTTTCTGTAATGTACGATACAGTAATTCAATTCGAGCAAGATCTCGTCCAACTTGAGCAAGGATTCGTGTTGGAAATAAGAGCATGTGAGAGGGCTCATTGAACATTGGGGCATTTCACTGTTGATGGTGGCAACGCATGAGTTATCTGATGAATGATCCTGAGAAGAAAAAGAAATAGAAACAAAATCAAATTTTGTTGCCCTCTTTATCACTCCAAAGGACGTCTCTATTTGCAATCAATGCCATTATTGCATGGTTTGTGCAATCAATATTTTGAAATCAAGTCAGGAGAGTACTAATGTGTCAAAACTACACCAAAAAGTCAAACTTCTTGAATTTTGAAACAAAACTTGGCGAATATTTGAAAAATCCTTTTGAATCACGGCGATTGCTGCCCATGATCAGGGCAAGTATGAATTTCACATTTTGTTGTACAGAGGAAATGTAATATTCTATTAACTGCTTGCTCTCAAAAGGGCTCAAGCAAAAGTTCCAGAATGCGAGATGTCTAGGCGATGGCCAAATACCAGTTTTAGTAACCCATCCCCTTTTTGTCATCTCAGCACCAAAATGCATTGTTTTTACTCAAACTAGCCAAGATATCTGTCTCCATTTTCCCCATACAGCACACAACACAAAACCTCAAAATCAGGGCGCCAAACCAGTTAGTTAGATAAAGCGAAGTTAAGTTACAAAGCCCT
>NC_081449.1:14834320-14839147 GCF_007210705.1 Tigriopus californicus | reverse complement strand
TCAATCTCAACTTGATTCATGTTCGCTCTTGAGATTGTTCGCAAGTGAAACGAACAGAGAGAGAGAGAGTTAGTGAGAGCTTTCTACGAGACTCGATTCAATCCATGCCCAAGTGATCTNAAAAAAAAAACTAATCCACTTGGAAATATTATCTGAAAACCCATCCAAGCCACTCTCTGTCTCATGGTGTCATTATTCATAGCATAAATAATACTAGGTCGTCAAAGGACCTGTCATCAACCTTGACATGAATTATTTGGATAACCCTTTACAGACCCGAATTGACCTTCTTGAAGGGGAGCAAGCAACCCTCACAAACTATTAGCCGAACTTAATACGTATTAAAAGGAAAACATGGTCAAATTTGAGGGCTAACTTGACCTGAGCCCACATGCCTTGCCCAACGGCGTGTCGAACTCCCCAAAAAGTGAAGTTCCCGTTTCCCATTCACTCACTCACTGGACTACACGACGTCATGCTGAGTTCCAGTGGCGAATATTAACAATCCATCATCAGCCCTGCTCCACTTTCGCGAGACACGTTGTTTGTAACAGGATCCGAGAAATTCGATTCAAACTCGAGAAAACAAAGTGCAAATTGACGACAACATTTGCCTTGCATCAAATGATGCTGGCCCATCTTCTGATCACGGCCAAACATCCAATGCACTACTGTTTACACTCAAATTGCACGTCACGATTGTCATTAATCATTCTGCTTCTAGTAATTACCCGTCATACCCTCGAGCCGAACTGAACTCGACGCCATGGGATCAGCCTGTTGTAAGAAAAAATCCCCACCAGAGATTTCTTCAGGTCCGCAACCTCCTCGTCAACCATCCCCCGAGCCCGTGAAAACCAACGGGGTGCATGACTCGCAATCCAGTCCTCTGACTCGGCGAGAAACGCCCACACGAGAGATCCTGTTCTCGGGGATCACATTGAGTGCCAGGAACGCTTTGAGGCATTTGGAAGTCTTTGGCGAGGAATATGTGCGCGAGAAATTTGAGTCCAATTTCCATGTGTATCACATGTCGTGGATTGATCAGAGATACGATTGGTTCCTCACTCACGACGAGGTAAGCCTTTTTGTTTTATTGGAAGCTATTGGCATTGGTAGGTGGAGATGACGAGTTCGGATTGTTGGTTGGAATTTTTTTTTGTTGATCTTGCAAACATTTTCGTTTCATTCTTGGGAAGCAATAACCTCTCGGCGATCTTGGTTGAGAGAAGTTCAGTGGGTGAAGTTTAGAGCTTTGTACAAATGGTTACGAGATTGTTTGATTTATTTTATTATAGCAATGATTTGCTCAAAAACCAACATTAGCAATTAGTAGGGGGTCGAGAAAACATTTAATCCTTTTGGCACAATGGTATTTCTTTTCAACTTACAATAGCTCGAAGTATTTTCTATTTTCCTCCAAAAGTCCAAAACCTTACTTTAATTTTACATTTAGAAACAGCAAAACCTCAAATTTATTCAAATAAATTCAGCTGTGTGTTCAAATGGGATTATACATTGCTTGTTAACTGTAACCAAAAGGGACCTTTTGTACTTAAACGAATCACTGGAGGGGTAGAAAAAATGCATAAAAAAGGAGTAGATTAAAGTACGAGCGTGCAAGCAAAAGAAATTCGTAGGTTTCTACTTCGACGGGAGCTGACAAAGGATCTCTTCAATCTGACCTACCCGATCTAATGCAATAATAGGGGTCAGAAAAATAATGTATGATTTTCGTCAAAATATTTTGCTTTTAGGTTGTAGAAATCAGCCAAAATATGTTTGGAAAACGTAAGAATAAGCCATAAAAAGGTGAAAAAAGAAGTTCTAATTTGTTTGTCTATTCAAATATTTTGGTGGTTTTCAAGGCAAAAATTGTTTTACTATTATTTTTCACAAACTTCTTGCTGTTTGGGTTGAACCTTGTCTTGGAGTCAACAAAAAATTGAATTTCAAAGCAGATTTACAACTTCTAAAAGAGGTTCATATTTTGAAGCATACTGAAATCATGAATAATTGCAAAATCAAAACCATATAATACAAACATTCCAAGTGGTAATTAGAGTCCGTTCCCCCTCGTCCTTTCCCTACAAAATTATGTGATATTATTAGCTAGTTGTCAGACAATACACATGGTCTGCGGGGGCTTCACCCTTTTTTACCCACTAATTAAATTCGTTTTGTTACAATGGCGACGAGGAAAAACTGTTTGGAACGGTAAAGGGTACTGCTCTTCAGACTTAGTTACGCCAATGATTAAAAAGATATGAGGTAATTACACTTATGACTTTGAAAGCACATCGTACATTTTTTTTTTTTTTTTTTTACAAATATTTTCTTTTACTTTCAATAATATTTTCTTCTGCTCTGGTACAAAACATAAGTCAATTATTTGCGAGTGAAACAGGTTTTTTTCTGAAAGTAAGTTTATAAGGCTTAATTTTGACCCAAGCAATCAAAATCCAAACTTGATCCGCAGGAATCTACTTACTGTTTACAAGTGAGGGGAAACTAATTCCACACCAACGGGTTAGCAAGGCGATGAAACAAAATATTATTCTATGAAAACCGATTTGACTTTCAATTGCGTACGTAAAGGAAATTAACGGTCATTGCTAAAAACTTTATTTCATGCTTGCCTGTTCACAAGAGACTGGAAAGTAAAGTCCCCAACGGAGAGAGAGCAGATTTTGATGAAACAAACCTTGACTTTCAATTGTTTTGAGTTGAATCAAGATTATAACAAAAGAAAATGGTAGATTCAATGGCCGTCACTCTCTTCATATGAAGTCTATCCAATTTTGGCTTTCATCAAGTTGATATGACCAACAACTTAAACTTGTTTGACTTTTCATGTCCTCTTGTTTGAAATAGAGCTCTGTGGGAGAGAAGGGTCACTGCAACTAGGCCACGTGAGGCCTCATTTTTAACACATTTTGATCCCATCTTGGTAGTTCAACAAGATCGCTTAGGGCTCAACTGCTTCTGTTGCGTTACTTGTTTCAGCCGAAAGAGTCAAACAAGCCATCAAAACTACTTTCCCTCCGTATTTGGAATTTAATCACGTAACTAAATGAGTTCAATGTCAACCCCCATTACAAACAGCCTCACTGGTACCTAAATATGTGGGGTGTTTCTTCCCAGAGCTTTAGTTTAAAGAAAAGTTCGGGGAAGCTCTCTCTCCGTTCTCTAAACTTGTTTGAATGAAAAGGCAAACTCTTGGAAGGTGTCTTGACCATTTTGACTTACTTCAAGCCTCATAATCTTGACTCTCTACAACGCAAAGGAAGCCAAACTATACCGTTGAATAGCTATTTAATTAGTGGCGGTTGCTTTCTTTGCATAAAGATCGGTTTCATTCTTGCTTGCCAAAAATGTCTTTATTTAGTTTTATTAGAGGACATCGTCATGGATCACTGAAACTGAATTTAGCAGAAGTGGCTTACTAATAAAGGCTTTGCAAAACAATTTCTCCAAAAAAATCAACGACATAATTTTGCCTAAAGAATACCAAAAATTACAAGCAGAAAAGTGGTTGGAAATAAGGGTCAGATGTGTTGATAAAGAGTTGAAAAAAAAAACCAATACATAATGAGTTCAAGTACCACCGTAAGAATTTTAGAAACACCCTCTCATTTCAGATTCCTAAAAATCTCAACGAAACCTTGGATCAATCTTGGATAAGTGCTTGCAGTCCACAAGAATCCCTACCGCAGATGAAACAGTTCTTAGAGAGAATCAAATTGGTTCTGAGTCAAATCGCGAAAGATTTGACAGAGGTAGAGGATCGTTACGCGGAACTTTTTGCTGAGGGTGCACACAAAGTGAACGGAGTATTAAATGAGGTCACCCTTACCATGAGAGAATTAAATGTACGTCAGTCTAAAACGATCTCACAGCTTTGACAAGAGATTTCTAGATACTGCATATCGGACGACTGACCACTCGGTTGGCTAGCGAGTAGTATGGTCGGTCTCCTGGGACTTCATCGCAAACCCTTTTGTTGTACTGTCTAGCCAACCGAGTAATGGCCAATCATCCGACATCCAGTGTCTAGAAACCTATGCATTTTCCTGCACAAATGGTTGAGTTACACACGTGAAATTAAAGATTTAAATTTCCATACATTCGTGTTTCAGATACCGTCTAGAAATCCATTGGGCCCGGAATTTATCCCTCAGGGAATCATGGAAGTGGGACACACAAGTTTCCGTTATCACAGAGATTGGTTTCTTTACCGCGATTCGAGAAACATTCTCGAGTACGTTATTGCCTTATCAGAGTATTTCAAGAATCATTATTCGTCATGATAGTGCTTTACCAACATTATGTGACTCTTCATTTAATTCCTGGTATTCGGACACTCTAAAAACAAACTAGCAAATAATACAAAAAAATGGTACAAAAACCGCTCAAATTGCCTGGCGTCCACGACTTCACAATGGCATCACTAATCGGTTTTTTTGGCGGGGCATTCATGGGCATTCCTGGCATACCCAAGTTAACAAATAAATAAAAAACAAGGACACCGTTCTGAATAGCGATCATACGATTTGCACCAGACCGGATCCGGGTTCTGGGGATCTTTGGGGATTAGGTGAAGCCTCTGGATCTTCAAGTTGGGCCCGGAGGAGTTGGAGCTCTTTAATCCCATCTTCATAGACCTCAGACTTGTGAGAAACCAATTTTAAGTAGAAATGGGCCGCAAACCCAATGAAAACAGCCATGATTGGGATGAGCATGCCCGTGGCCACCCAAGCGGCCGAATGCATAATCGTATAGAATTTGACCCAACATAAGATGGCAATTTCCACTAAAAACAGCAAT
>NC_081449.1:14791916-14834284 GCF_007210705.1 Tigriopus californicus | reverse complement strand
CCGACAAGAAAATCGCAGCTCGATTACTCCTTGCCCAATGCTCATGGCTCGACTGAGGTAACAGAACCCGCTATTGTACCTATGACGGTTGAAAAAGCCCAGGCTAGCTCCACGATTATGTTCATCTTCATATGGGGGGATTCAAACACTGTCTTCTGGGTTTGATAATGAAGATTGGCTACGGCCTCGACGTTGGGCAAAATGCATGTGGAAATCATGAGTGCCAGCATGTGAACTGCAATCAGCAAGACAGTGCATACGACAAATAGGATCAGAAGAGGCTCGGGCACTTTGTCGTCAATCTGAATCTCCACCATAGCCACCATTGCGAAACCGGAGAGCAAGGCCGAGGTTCGGCTCGAGGCCTTCAATTTGGCTCGACTCAGATTCAGGACTTTCCAGTGGTAAATGTTCTCGTCCACGCCCTGAAAATCGGTTCAGTTGATGAATGGACCTCTTTCAAACGAAATCATTTAACATGGCAAGGTGATATAAGAGACAGTTTTGCCTTATCCTAATATACTTTGAAACTCGGGGCATGGCTCGGATTGAGTCCTTGATGGGGTCCAAGATAGGAGTATTGAGATGTGATCTCGCTATACACTGATTGAGTAGGTGGTGGTGGTGGTCGATGAATTCGTTTCTTGTCCTTGGGATGCAGCATAGGAGATGGGGATGGGAGAAGTATTAGTTCTATTGGGCGGCTTCTTAAAGGTGCCATGACGTTACATTGTTAGTCAAGTCTCTCTTACAAACTAAGTCAATGAACATGAACCCAAAGAGGAAACTTTGTTGGCCAATGTGTACATGGCATGAACTGCTTTTACTCTAACCTGTTGCATGTTGCCGTTATTATTGCCAAGGATGAGGGCTTTGGTCGGTAAGAGGAAACTGGGCTGAGAATTCAGCGGATGCGGATGAGCAACGGATCCTATGCTTTGGTACGAAGAGTTCAGACCGTACCCACTTTGGCCAAACGGATGAGAGTTGGGGTAGTAACCACTGGAAGGGATGGTATTGGCCCGGAGATGAGAATGGTGGTGGCGAATGGAAGATTTGATGGATGGATCTGTAAATAAGTTCGGATTTACGATTGCGTTCACTTGGCTCAATCAGCCATCACCGTTAGCCATAACTAAACGAGGTTACGTTGACCATCCCGGATATGCAAGACAACCACAACTACATCCGACCCACGCACCTAATAGACGAAAGCTGGTATTTTCAACTACCTCTCTATCTACCATCCTGGATCATCACCGGCCCATCCATTGAAGATGACACATCATGGATCTATTAATCATGCAAAAGTAAACCACTCAAATGGCCTCTCTAACCGAGAGGAGAGAAAAGGTCAGTCAAAGACCCGGAAAGAAAGACCAAGTGTGTGAGGACGGTAGGCTACCCGGGAGAGGAATCGACACGGAGGATTGGCCCGCAGAGTATCGACTGGACGTTGAAGCCACGGAGAATACGGATTCGGCAACTTTGGTGGGCAGATGCGGCGCCGGATCAGTGGGTGGGCGAGAATGTCCAAGGGGAGGCGTGTTGAGAGCGCCTGACATTGGGCTCGGGTGCGGAGGATCCAAGTAGGCAAGAGGGCATAAGGAATATTTTAGACCCGGGAATTAGCTGGTAGAAAAATGGCTCAATACGAATATGCCATTGGCTTCCCCGACTTCACAGACGTCCTTGACGCTGACATCACATCACCGACCAGGGTGTCACCAGCATCCAAGCTCAAACAAGCCTTGGGATTGTGCAGTAATCGAGGGCTGGGATGTACATGTGATTGACTGGGTCATCTGGTTTGGAGGCGAGGGTGAAATCCTTGACTCCTGGATGCATACACAATGATAAAGAAGTGAATATCACGCAGATATGTTCAATTTCCTCGTGGTTTCCAAGTTTTTCCACACCACTTTGCCTTCTTGGCATCCTAGCAGCTTGGGTGTTTTGTGTTTTGATTGTCATTGGTAACTCGGTTTCGTCGTTAATTTTGACATTAGGTTTCGGCATTCGAGTGGTGCATGTTAAGCCCAAGATTAGAAATGTGCAACGGAGGGATATTTCAAATATAGTAATAGTTTTGGAATAGGATGATTGTTGTATTTTACCTGGTCCAATGACTTGTTGCTAATGATATTCTTGAAATAGAAAATTCTATGTTTATGCGTCATTGAAATATATCGCTTAGTAAAAAAAGTTATAGTCGGTCTTCAGTTCAGCAAAGGACTCAATAAGTTGGAATTTCAAAGAGCTTGTACAAGTCCCACTTTACCGGAAAACGCCAACACTAGTGATGGTCTGGAATTGCAATTTCAAGTTTTCAAGAAATCTTGGAAAATGAAAGCACCAACCAATTCCACCATAAAGTAAAACGTTAAGTTTAAGCACGAACAAAATTTGGTTGTTCCGTAATTCCAACATTCCATTAGTAATGTCATAAGCCATAAAAAATGCAAATTGCCAGCCATGGAAAATGTAAATGTGTGGTTACTATAGCGGCAGTTTAAATTTCGGAGCTACATTCACGAAACCTCCGTTGAGAAATAACGTAGAAAACTACTTGTTGTCATGGACCCGAATTTATAGATTGTTTGAAAACTGGACTGACATTCCCGCTCTTTAGACGTTCAATATGTCTTTACTAAGTGCCAGTGACCCCCAAGCCACTCAAAAGATCAACGTTTGTCTCAAGGACATCGTCAAGACAGTCAAAGGCTACGATCATGTGCGTTTGACCTCCGAATCCAATCTGAACGCCATGAGCACCCTTCACAAGAAGATTGAGCAAGATGACCGCATTCAAGGGCCTCAACGGAACAAACTCAAGCAAATCTATGAAGATGTGATCAAGGATGCGGATAAGGTTGGTCTATGGGCCATTATAGGTCGCTGAAGGGTTGATTATGGAAGATATCTGACGGGATTGATTTATTTGCAGGAAGAGGAGTTGTTGCGCAAGGCCTTGGACAAAATCTACCAAATTCGACAGATCCGAAGCGAAATGCGCATTGCGGCCCGTAATGCGGGAAACAAGGAAACCATTCGACGGGGGGCTCTCATGAAGATGTTGGCCACGTCGGCGCAAACCATTCCTTTGTGGGTGGGCCGCGAAGGCGAAGATCCGCCTCCACTCTGCGGAGCCATGCCAGCGGAGGCCAATTATGTGGCTCAAACGGGTACGAATGAACATATAACCGGCAGGATTTCGACATGAAATGAAATGTTCAATCTTCAATGATGTTATTTTTTAGGCGACATGGCCGCGGCTTTAGTTCGCAGTCCTGATGGTGATGAGAATTGGATTTTGGCCGAGGTGGTGACTTACAACCAGGCTACTGGTCGTTATGAAGTCGACGACATTGACGAGGAACAAAAAGATCGACATGCCCTAAGTCGACGAAAGGTCATTCCTTTGCCCACCCGTCGAGCTTGTCCGGAGACCAACCCAGAAGCACTCTATGAACCCGGTAGGATTTATTTTTTCCTCCACTTTTCATCTACGGTCATACCTAACCTAGTTTGTATTCTTCGTATCCTCAAGGCATTACAGTAATGGCCATCTATCCGCAAACCACGTGTTTCTATAAAGGAGTTATTAAGGAACAACCCACCACGGGTAAGTTGATATCTCGATATATTGGTTCAAATTTGTTATCACATGCATGACTGACTGAGTGGTGTTCACAGGCTCAGACGAATATCAAGTATTGTTTGAAGATCCCAGTTATGCAGATGGATACTCGCCGCCCTTGTATGTGGCTCAACGGTATATTATCACGGTTACGGATAAGAAGAAGGGCAAATGAACCTTCAGTATTTTTGATATCACATTGCTTTTGGAAATATAATAAAATCACTTAATATCACTCATCTAATTCTTCTTTATCGAAACACGGGAGAGGCCAAGAGCTCGCCAAGAGCCCTTAATCATCAATCCAAACCAGTAGATCTGAGGCAAGTACACCACAATCATACACACGGTACAAAACTTTGGGACTCGAATGTTTAACACTTGCCAGGTGCTCACTCCTACAAAAAGGGTTAATCGTTAACGTAGCGAATGTAGTTTTATCAAACGTACAATAACTTGCTTACCGAGCTGATTTGCGTAAGCCAGGTACATGTACGGGATCAACAGAATCCGTCCGAAAAGAAAAGATAGCACCATGGCCAAACCGTTCAGGATGTACCATTTACTAGTTTTCATTCCTGCGACGACTTGGGATGTAATTGCCGAGGTGTTTACAATAAAGCACATTCTAACCTTACCCAGGTGATGAAGGATGACCCTTAAGCTCACAAAAGGTGTTGATATCTCCATCATGAAGGCCAAAGAAAGAAGGCAGTCGCCCAAACCTCCGCGAAGAAATACGAAAATAGGTCCACTTGAAATTGAGATAACATTGAAGCGTGTAAAGGGTAAAAAATGTTCAAGACAAGTTTACCCGACGGTTGAAATCATCAAATGATGAACTACAAGGAGAAACTTTTCCCTCAGGAAAAGCAGAGGACTGTTTTCCAAATTCCTCTCTCTGGAGGACTCTCGATAGACCAGATACATGGCAAATATATCATATATAAAGTATGGAAGAGCGAAGAAGACATAATGGTGCACCAAGGACTTCTGCTCTCGAATCAGATCAGTATCACATTGCCTAAACACTAGAAGTGCGACAAAACATTTTCAGTAACAGAGATAATCATCAGGACATGGGATGGATTTTCAACTCTTACCTAGCCACCCTGCGAAACAAGTTGTGATAGCAAACCAGGTGGAAACCAATTTGGTGGCGATGTCTCGGAGTTGACTACGCGCCAAAGAAAACCCTCGGCCGAATTTGAGGGAAACGATTTCCAGAAATAGGCAGTGAAACGATACAAACCAGGTAAGTCCCAAGATCGATTCGATGACGGCCACATGAAAATCTGGACGGGTTTGGAACAGTTTGATCATGTTTTTGGAACCTCTTGGATAATGCAGGTCTTGGCGCAACTTTGGATTTGGCCTGACCTGGCCAACAATTTGGGCGGGAAATTCAAAGTTGGTGCATGCTCTATAAAATGAGACATGAGGGAATTTAGGGACAAGCTTTTGTAACTAGGATTATGATTTCTTTCCTCCACCTGCACAAGAATGTGATAGCTGAACTTTATTCTCGATAGGTGCTAGAACGTTGTGTTGTTGGTCTTGGGATATTTGGACAATGCAATCACAGTTCAGGAGCTTGATTGTCAAGTATTCATTATTAAGCTTGTCTTGATTGGTTTATAATTACTCAAAATTTCCAGAATCAATCGGTGACTCAGATTGACGACTCTTTGTTCGTAAAGGCAACAACATTTTGGTCACAATGAGTTAATTATGGCCATTTTTCTGTCTGGGAACCGACTTTTCATGCATTGCATCTGGTTCTTGTCTTCAGGCAATGGTCACGCATGGTCTCCGCGCATTAGCATTCTCTGCATTGAACTTGCTTGTAGTTATCATCCTCAATTCAAACCTGCCTTTCGTACAAAACTCAAAGATGCAAGAAAAAAAGGGTCCGAGCAAATTACTTTTTTTACAATCCGCCAACCCTACTCTTAAAAAAAGGTACAGTTATTATCACTTATTTGCATGGTTTGAGAGGTCTGACTGCTGGGACCTGTCCTTGTGCATTGAGGACAGACGTGGAGATGTAGTAATTGAAGGGAAAATATTGGCAAAATTTGAAGTGAAAAACGTCAGCAAAATCAATTAACCTGAACATGAGAGCATAGCATAATTGTGGCGTGTTTGCCAATATCCAACAGCCGTCTCCTTCCAGCTCACTCACTCACTCACTCACTCCAATATGTGAGAACGAAAACCTCTTCTATGGTCTCTCGCCGAATCACCTTCATCTCGGATTGTCAGCCTGGTTTCCACACTCATTGGAAGACAGTAAAGGCGTCGGGCTTGACCTACTGCTACTACTTCTACGCACATACGAGCACGTAGTAAAAGCACAGAACAAGTAGTGACGCAACCACCCTCCATCGACACCCTCAAAGCCTCAAATTGGTTTCTGCTTCAAGCTCGGGGGTTCAGGATTCCACGAGGTGCTCTGGATATTTTTTGCGGCTTAGTGTGTGGTCAGGACATTTGAATGTGCGTTGACTTATTCAAGGCAATTGTCATGGAATGTGCGACACAACTCGCCCAATCATCGCAAGCGAAAGCGACCGAGAACGTCTTCAACCTTCGGGCTGAACTAATTTGAAAGCTCAAGGGCCAAGATTCGCCATGAAATGAGATTTTGCCCGTTTTCCCAAATGACTTTGTTTTGGAGCGACGTTTTGCGAGTGCGGTTTCACAGCGGAAAATTCCATTATGTCAAATGAGCAAGGCGCGAGTGTGTTCCCTTGAATTGAGGAGTGGTTGACAGTGCTTGCCAGATTGCCAGTGGGGGCTTGTCTTGTAGCCGATGTACCCTGTACAGTATGTATGTACATGAGCCGTGGTCGTGGTCTGGTTTTGTTCTGAGAAAAATAGCGGGTTCATGCTTTACCTCTTTCTTTCTGTGTGTCTCAAAAACCTGCCACATCACATACAGGCTTGCAAATCCAACACAAAGGGTTGGCTTTGATGTCCTTTCATTGGTGGATTAGACAAGGTTGAACCGGCCATAATGACAATGATTGCAATCCTTTTTCTTCCCAATTCAACAAGACAAATGCTCTCCAAGCTTATTCGCTCCAATGTAGATCATTCACCGAGGACGATGGACAGGGAAGCGGTGCTTGATAGATGAACCATGTCGCCCTTTAGCAATGGATAGTAGTATTACTCGGTGTTTCCGTGCATGATTGATGAATCTGGATGGGTAGGCCTGACTAACACCTAGTTCGATCCAAATAACTGTTGTCAGTTCAGTAAATGGATTAATTACTCTTTGAATCCGTTACAAACGTCTCAGGTTGTTGTTCATGCATTAGTTGTCATTGAAAAGGACAGTTGCTTTTCTGAGAGGTTGGCCGAGTCGTGAATAATGGTATAAAATGAAAAAAGATTCCATGTGTTCCAAGAATAACCATGAATTTAGCTACCTGTCTAAAATGTGGCTTCTTTGACAATAAGTGGCCAATGATTTGCACAACAGAAAGGAGTAATGCAAAGCAATGGTTATGCACGGTTAGATAATGATTCGATCTTTGTAAACTATGTGCACGAAACATAAAAATTAACGATTTCACTTTATTCACATCTGATCACCAAAATACAGTCTACTTAAGTAAGTTCATTCCGACCACTTCGAAGGGTGATCAAAGACACATAATCAATTTCTAAATGACGTCCCCATGTGAACTTCGCAAACCTATGTGTTCAAGTTGAACTCTTACAATATATTGCAATTGGACATCATCCAAACTTGGTCATAAGCATTGGAAGGTCAGCCGTTTGGCTGGATTTAGAGGACGAGTAAAATTTCAATGGGACTCCCAAAGTCATTTACCGTCTGCTACAGTTCTAAAAGTCCTAGTAGTCAAGTAGTGCGTGCATGCACTCCTACATACTAATGCCACTAGAACAAGTCCATAGAGTTTGGTCACGGTGGTTGATCCCTCCACTTGAATTTAATGCACTGCCCTGTAGGATTCAGATGGTCTTTGGTCATGAGAGGGATGTGACGCCAATGATGAAATATCCAGTTATTCGTCCATTAATTTTACTCTGGCACTGTTTTAATTCTTTTAGCAAAGTTGCTATTATTACCATGAGGAGTAAAGTTGTTCATTTTTGGAGTCATTGAATACGAAGGTTGAATCTATTTCCCATTAAGGAGATGAGGAAGTTGGTCAAGTGTGACCAAAACGCTTCATGCCACATTTCAAGCAAAGCGTCAGGAATTGAATAAAGGTGATAACGTTTTACGCAAAGATGCTCTAATGGAGATGGCATTTATTTGATTGAATAAATGGCAAGGATCAGAATCGATTGTCATCCGTCGAAAAGGCTAGTATATGCAATGACCCCGATAGAATGTGTCTAACTGAGCCCTCCACGACCACATGAATTGACCAACTCGGCTTTGATTCGAACAATGGAACGAAAATGCACTTGTTGGCAATCGTTGCAACCTCAGCTAAATATTTTGGTTGCTCCGTGGGAAATGCCAAGATGAAGTGTCCTCAAATCTAGATCTTTCCACTTTCATTTCTTGTACTAAAACATCAACCATGAAAAAAGGCAACCCTAGAAAAACTAAATTCAATTGTGATTTCAATTGGCTCCTCTAAAAAATCAACGAAAAAGTACCACTTTTACACCAATTAGACGGAACATAATATTTCGTCATTGAGCTCAACCACAAGCTCAGGGGGAGGGATCAACCAAACCACAAGGTTTTGAAGTGATTGGTCGTTGTTTTTCCAAGCTCATTTACCTGGTAAATCTAATATTGGTGGAAGCCACGAAAGGTAATACCAGGCAGACATTATCATAATCTAATTACAGTTCAAGATTTCGATTCGATCTTTTCAGAAAAGCGTCAGCAAGTGAAACACTCAGAAATGTGATTGTTGTTTTGCATTAGTTTTGAATCTTAGTGCACAAACGATAACGCGATCTATGGAACTAAATCCATATTAGTGATTTGTTAAGTTTTCACAACTTTGCCGTTTTTTATTATTGTAAAATCGCAACTTTTGAGTCTTCTACTTGTTTCAAAAAATATTTTTGGGTGACGTATGAAGTTATCAAATAGACTAAAATGAAGACAAAAGCCGAAACGATGGCATAGTTAATTCAGGCGGCCTAATTAATTCTCATTACAAGAAAAAGTTTAGTTTTAGCTGTGCCTTAATAAAAGGAAAAAAAAAATATTTCTTGTTCCTTTGGTAAAATTTAGTGAACTATTACACAACCATCACTCGTAACTCATGTGGTGGTGTTGCTCGCTATACATACATTTTCTAAAATACAAAGGGTCCAAATTTGAGGACTATTAGCTCAACATGGGTAACAATTCTCGTCTTGAACTGCTGGGATTCCAATCCCGGTAGCGGTAAGAAATTCCGCAAAAAAAAATCTACAAAAGTGCTTCAAATAGTATTTCATAAGTTAAGGGATAAGATGAGTGAAATGCAATCCACAGAAAAAATAAGGGCTTGTGCTTTAAAACAGAATCGAAGAAGATCCGATTTGTCTTGAAATAATGATCACTAATTGCTAGAGGTAAACAACAGTAACACGAGAAGTCATGATGTCATAAGAAAAAACTGATAAAGCTTCCTTGTTAATAACATATGCCGTAAACCAAGGACAGTTGGAAATAAAAAAAAAAAAAACTGGCGTAACACACTCAAGCCAATGGAGAGTCGTGCCTGCAGAACTTCGCTCTGAATAACCTTCTTACGCTCACTGCACGAAATATTGTTTACGTTTTGCACTTGAGCTTTACTTGTAAAATGGTTGGTTTCAAAGTTATATTGTCAACAGCTTATGTAGCTGACCAAGAGCAGGCCGAAAATTCGAATTTTATGTAATGTTTAGCTCATTGCTTTGGACTACTACGTTAAAATGCGACGGTTCCTAAAATTCGAGAATTTCCTGAATTTCTTCTCTTTAATGAAAATCGTTTTCTTCCTTTTAATCTCAACTTGAACTTATCTTCATCTTAGTACATATATTTTTTTTTTACTACTGCGACGAGGACAAGACAGAACGAGGAAACATAGTACGCGTTGGGGGTTGAAAAAAGGAACAAGGAGTAGTGAGTAACGAGCACTTTTGGGGGGATTATTACACACACTTAAAAAATTTGAGAAACAACAGAATAACTGGTTTTCAAAAAGGATACTGTATTTTCTTAGGCCGTATGCGGTAGCGAATTAGTACAGGGTCTACTTTTTGGAAATTTCCAACCCTAGATTCTCGTTCGCGGACTATCTAAGTCCAAGGTTCTTTGGGAATTTTTTTTACTGCACGAATTGTTACCTAAAGAGCTTAAATGAGCGAACCTGAGGTCATTCCCAAGGCCGAAGTAATGATTTGTGTTGATTATGAAAATGGAACGGGAATGTTTTGCTCTACTTGAAACGCCCATCATCAGATGCCAGGCCCGACCTTGTCAGAAACTAGTAAGCAAATAAACAAACAAATAAACAAACAATAGATTACAAATTAGCAACGAGCCGAAGTTTTCAAAATTTTAACATTTGACTGTGGAAGTTTTCGAGCACTGCTCAAATCGATTCAAATCATTCAAATTTTATTTGGCCTGACAAATATCTAAAGCTTTCCTAAATTCTCAGATCAACCCAAATAACCTCTCACGTTTTAAGTTACCATGATAAGCAAATTTGGTAACCCAAAAATTCAATCGATTGGACTTGTTTTTTGGCATTCAATCATGCATGATTGTGCATATTTTCATTATAAATGAAAAAATAATGACTGCAAAAGGCAAGAGGATCTTTGCTTCCAATTACTAACCCAATCTTGCTGCATGGACTTTTAAAGAAAGAACATCAGTAAGACTCTCAATACTCATGGCTTCTGGCCTGATTTCAAAAGTGACTCTCAGGAAGTGGAAGGGTCTTCCATATTGAATTTTGGCCCAGCACAACCATGTGGATCACCGAATCAAAGTACCGATCTGATTCATTCTCTGCCTCACCACTTGGTCTTCGAGAGGAAATTTTGCCCCCGGCCGTCCATTCATCGATGGCCAGGCATCCGATTTTGGTATCTGTTCATCGTTCATTGCTTGGCCTGGATGGACTTAATGCTGTAGCTTGGCGACTCTCGAGGTCTTTAGCTCGTCAAGTTAGTGCCTGCTCCATCCGCATCGTTCTTGTTCATCCTCCTTCTCCTCTTTTTCCTCCTCCAACTACTCCTCTTTAGCAAGCACTTGTCGCTCGTCTTTCGGCTCTTGGTCATTTCAGTTGCGTGCGGTAAATCGAAGTGGAGAGAGCTCTTTCAAGAACGACACCGGTGGCAGAACTCGATCTTGATCGTTTGTGGATTTGGTCTTTGCCATTCATCAAGAACTTTCTTTGGCAATCAATTTTTAGGTAAGAGATTAAAGATACTATACCAATGCGGTGCTTTAGTGTGACATTCATCTTTAATCGTGAGTTAGAACCTATTGCAAAAAGAGACTCAAATCGTGAATCATAGCTTGGAATTCATTTTTCTCTGTGATTGAGAGTTTGAACTTGCCAATCATGTTTTCTCATCTCAAAGCTTAAAATAGGGCCAACGTTTCTCTTCTGGAACTCAGCTCACCTGAGTTATTTTACAGTACACATTGTTCTCTTCTTACGAGACTAGATAGAGGGTGATTCCAAGAATTGTCTCACACCACAGTTCATTTTCAATATGAAGTACATGTCTTTAGATTATAATGAAATTGGTGGTGGTATTTTTCAAAAGAAACAAGGCAAATGTAAAACCTTTGTCGTGTCCTTTTGGGAATGCATTTTCTTGAAGCCCTGTCCACCATATTTCCGGGTCAGAAAGTTCGGTGGCGTGTTTTGCCAAAAAGAGACAGAATTGATAGGCATTGCGTGACAAAAAGCATCGCCAATTGTTTACCACCAGAGGGATCCACAGCCTCTTTGTTGGCCTTCATGTGTATTGAAATTTGGTTTGAAAAAGAGTCCGACAACACAAAAGAGAAGAAATAGGTCCTGTTGATGTATCCGAAATTGACTTTCACGCCAAACAAAGCTAGCCACGATAATCGCAACAGCAACCTTTGAAATGCACTATTAAGCATCAATTGGTGTGCTTGGTTGATATTTGCTCGAAGGTTTTTCCCATTTCTTATTACCCTCGGGACGATTCGGGATAAAATCCATGATTCAGACCAGAAGAGAGAAATGAGTGAGTGAATCACGGGAAATTCAAACCTTCCACGGAAAATGCATGAATTCATTTTTTTCTTCAACTGAACAGGATCGTCAGTGCGGTGGCTATTGAGCCATGGCACCATTGACCAAACCCTCAAATGTTCAAACAGGTTCTCAAGAAGGGAGGTATTACCGCTCTGGTCTAATGATGGCTCATTACTGTTACCCCGCATAATTGTTATTATTGTTACTATCTGCCATAATTTACAATTTATGTCGGGACCATCGGAGTAGGGGTGGTTTTTTACGCTACAGTGTGTGTGTATGTGTGTGTGTGTGTGTGTAATTGTCTTGGAAAAAGCATTGTGAAATATTCAGAGGCGAGTTTTACTTTGCATTGCCGACCAATTCAGACCGAAATTTCTGTCAGTTGGTGGGTTGTCAAGGGATTACGGTATCATTAGCAAAATAAAGACACACGGGCCAGTTGTTCATGAATGTGAAGGCAATCAAGGGTGGAGGTGCATTATGAGATGGGACCATTGGCACACACACACACACACGTATACACACAAAACCAACCCCTTTCAAAGTTTATGAAGCAAAACGCTCATGGACGAACGTCAATCCCCGCATTTCTCTGTGTTGCACATTCTCTCTCCTCGCTTTCAACTTGGCTACGTAAAATTGTCATTTGAACGGAAAAAAGTCGTCTTGGCCGATTTCTGCGAAGCCACAAGTCTCCGCTCCAGTAATTTAGCTTGACAGCAAATCATCAACCAACCTTGGGTTGGACTCTCTTGGAAGGTCCAGATTTCATTGAACATCCCCTTGGTAACATATGGTGCGTGGGATGGTGCATATTGATTTGTGACGGCGATCCGAGGATCTTCTGGAGTTTGAAATGCGTGGCAAGGATTTCGGCAACCACGTCGTCGTGGTTGACGAACCATGTAAATAAGGTCATTTACGGACATGTCTCTGGCACTATTATTGTAGGGAAGGCGTCTAATTTCTTGGTTGTTTCTCTCCATTCTCGGGCTAGCGAATCTGAATTTGCGTCTCGGTAAATTAGTTAATCATTGACCACTAAACCGAATCTATCTCTTTTTATGAAAGTAGCCGAGGGCCTTTTGGTCACAAATATCATTCCAAAAAAAATTTCGTATAGTTCGGCAAAGGGCAATCACAATTATTGCGCCAAGTTCCATTAATCATTGATTTTTTTCTCACCAATCCATTATCCGGAAGAAATCTTACCTTTACTTACGCAAGGGTGTCCAAGATCGATTGATTCTGTTTATTATTTCTATCTTGAAACCAAGCATAACAATCTTAATGAACGTAAAATATCTTGGAATCCATTTTCAACCATAGCTAACTTACCAAAAGCCATCATAATAATATATTCAACATTTAAAGAACACGTTCAAGCAACGCCCTTTAATAACCCCCAAAATAAAGAATGAGTCACCCAGTTCACATCTGTAGAACACGATCTCCACATTCATTACATGCCCTTCGAGATAATGTTGGTAAAAAAGTCAGGCAATTTGCCATTCAAAAGAACATCTAGTCAATGTATTATTTTATTGTCCTCTTCAATCAGTCACACTGATCATCCTAGTTTCTCTTGTAAAGATATGCTCAAACCGCCAATAGAACCAACAAAAGACCAATCCGGTTGGGATTCTTTTATTCCTCATACACAAGTTATGTTTTGCACCAATTCGTTTTCAATCGCCATTTCCTGTTCGACGGACTGATTTGGTTCGAATCCCAACATCATTCATCTTAGAATTGGCTAGACACAGAGGCAAATCAATGTCCATCTGAACCATTCGATTGAGCGAGAAAATTCCGGCAATCATGACTCCTTGGCGAACCGTGCAATTTGACTTTGGTCTTCCAAGATTTATTTTGTTCTTCGTCTTCAATCTCTCATCCATGCGACATTAAGCCAAGTGGATTGTGGCCATGGAACCCGCAATCAAGGATTAATGTACTAATAGGCAAACAGTCCATTAACATTAGATTTCACCTAAAGCTCTTGCCGTCCGTTCGTTGTGCGTCGTGAGTTAGTTTGCTAATCCTAAAGACTAGATAATCGGTTGGTATGTGTGTACTACGTACGTACATACGTACTAGTGTTGATTTAGTAACCAACGAGGGAAGGAATGAGAGATCATTTGAAGAAATGAATTGACTGCCTTGGCGAGATCGAGACAATCTAATGACTTGGATTCACTCATCCAGCAAGTGAGTGTTCTCTCGCCATCTCATTTCTGTATTTCCATTGTCATTGGGATGGTCTTTGGATAAATGGTTGGATACATGGATTGAAAGAGGGAGGGAAAAGAGAATTGCCTCATACTTTCATATGATGCATGAGATACCTACGTAAGAACGAACCAACTTGCCTACGTACGCACTGTAAGTACGTAGATATACCTATAGAGAAAAGGGAGGAAGAATCAAAGGGGTTTGCTGTTTGATTCACTTCGACACTGGGAAATTTGGAACCTTCTCGTTCCTCCTTCTCCTCCTCCTCCTCCTCCTCCTCCTCCAAGCGGAGCATGACTCCACAAACCTATGTTCTGTTTTGGAGATGCTGGCGATGACAATGATGCAAGTCTAACTCTGGATTTGAGAGCCACTCCACTCGATCGCACTATGGGATTATCATTATTTGGAAACGTCATTCCGGTAGAAAAGGGGGGCACCATTCTCATACAAGAATGCTGGAATTCCGGTCTCTATTGTCTGGGAACAGCGAGATTCGTTCCGCAGTCTTTACATGAATATGGATTAAGTCCACTCGAGAACAAAAGCGCCAACCGCTTGCGGTTGGAATGCGGCTGAGTTTTTTTCTTGTAACCCAGACCAACGTTTGTTCAAACCTTTACAGTTCTTAGTTATAATAGATTTGTGTTACTTTTGCAATTTACGTACATCTCGAATCAAGATTCTTAATTTGCTCCCTGGCACCAAATTCTGAAAGCTTCTTTTTTTTGATCCGCGTCTCAAAAACAATGAATTTGACAAATGTCAGGGTGACTTCGAAGTTTAACTGTTTTGGACTTAAAATGAGAATCAAAGGAAGGATTGATTGACATGGACAACCAACTAATCTTTCCGTGCATGAGAGCACATCTGTAATATCAGTACAGTAATTGTTTTTCATTTGACAATACAAACGCTTGTTTGTTTTCTGCAAGCAATCATTACTACGTTTTCCAACATCAGCATCCAAGCATACAACATACTACATACTTCGTTTGGTAACTATAACAAACGCCAAAATGATAATCTTCAGTTAAGTTTCATTTGCCAATTAGAAACATACAGGTATACTACTCAAAGGTCATTGGATTAACTGATCGATCGGTTAGCTTAAAGACAAATCGAGGTCTTGGACAATTTTGGTGTCATCAATCTCGATTCAATATGACAGGGAGCAAACAAGGAAAGTACCACCTGTGCACATGATCCCGTTCATCCAATCCCGAAATGGACTTGGCAGGCCTTCAACCATTAAATAAGATCACAATTTTCCGTCGAGTTAACCACAAAAGCTGCCATCATTCTGCACTCACAGTCTCACACAGAGGTCGTCCGTCTGGAATAGAAGCCGGGAACGATTTTTCAATTTGCCTTTACGCTACAATCCCGAAAATCAATCCAACGGGTGGATGGATAATGATTGACACACAAGAAGGCAGTCATTCATGGTTTACTAGTATAGTACGGCTGGAACAGTTCGATGCCGATAGTGGTCATCATCACTGGGACACAGCCAGGTTATTGGCCTCAATGGTTTTTCTTTCCAAATGTTGGAATAGTATGGTCGATGCAGTAAACCCCTCTGCTACTATTTGCTATTTTGCGGCTGGGAGAGATAGGTTATAAAACTGTTGGAGGTTGACAAAATTTCCAAAAAAAAGTGAAATTGACGAAACATGCATCAGAGTAGATGGCTAGTTGGCTGATTGGTTTTTATAGTGTGCCAACGTGTTCTACTGTAGATCACAATAGGCAGTCAAATCCAATAGTTGGCCTGCCCATCCCCTTTGGGCGATGTGGCCTTGATACTAGTGAATCTTTTTTGCTCATGCAAATTTTCACTTTTCAAATTACCTTTAGTTTTGGGATCCCATGCTGTTGGCTGCCAGATACCTCTTCTTTGTGGCGAACATGTCCTTTGTTCTCGATGGTATATCAATAATGGCGAAAGAAAGAAGTTGCTGGTAATGCACGGCCAGGATTGGAAAGACATTTTCATAGAAACATGACAAGCCAAGTCGCATGGCTTTTTTGTTTCATTCGACTATTTGGACGATGAAATCACGTGAAAACGCTTGGGGAATGGTGACACTTCTCTTGTTTCCGAATGGCGATGAATCATGCAAGCCGAAAATGAACTCTAATGATAATGTTCACTTAATTAGGAGAAGAGATTCACTCCCCTAGTGAAGCATGAAGTTTCGGCGCAGCCGTCCTGGAAAAGAATGGGAAAGACACATAAATGTTTAATGAACAAATCCTTGGCACGTAAACCATTGGCGACCACCAACCACCACCCATTGGGACTTTCCACTCTCCGTACACTACAGTACACACACTTACACACACCTTTTTTCTCACATCTATTTCTTCTGAAAGAGATACTGGGAGAAAATACAAGCCGTCCCAAAAGTCATCGTTGTTTCCATGAAAATAAGCTTATCTGTTGTGTTTAAATGAGCTCCATACACCACATCAGAAAATTCAATATAGAATGAAAAACAAGAATCACAAAATGACCCAAGATTGACAGTCTAGCCTCTCATTAGGGTCGATAACTATTTCTTGAGAAAATTCAATAAAGCAACGATCCTCACAATATAGATGATACGAATATTCAGACTTCGCCCTTCCTAAAATTTCATCTGTTTGACCCATTTGTCCTCCACCTACAATAGACTACTTAAGAATTGAGACGTTTGCCTACCTGGAGGCACAATAAAACCCAATAGTTTGTTAATCTGCAGAGCCCAACTCATATTAACGGTATAAAACAATGGCTCAAAAAATCAAACCAAATAGAAGATCTTTTACTTACGAGTAATTCTTCAAACGTGTCTTTGTCTAGTATATTAAGAACTTATCAAAAACCTTTCATGTCGAATGTAAGTCAAAATCGACCACAGTTCATGTATCATATTGCAACTCCCAAAAGTTCCTCCTAAGCATGTCTTCGTTTTGCGAAGAGGTGAATAAAGAGATCTAATTACCATCATACCCTCTGGATGAACCACAACCAAGGGTGAATAGTGTCACTTGTAGTTCCGAACTGGTGTGACTGTGAAGGTGTTAAAATGAGGGATCTCGTTGGTGACACTCAGTCCAACAACAAAAGGGTGCTGGATGGTCTACGACAATTAAACTTCCTCAAGTGAGCCATCTCTGGAGAGTTTATTTTCTAGATATAAGTTACATCACGTCATGATTTCATCGCATGGTTATCAGGGGAGGGAGAGCCATCCATCATAGCTATCCACAGGAAACGATCTCTCTTTTCACTTGTGTTGAGCAACGATAATCTTCCGCTCAAGAAGGAAGTCGACATCACGTCCACGGCTTCTGGAAGGAGGCCTTAACTTTATGTTGTTTTTTTGCTCTCCCTAATCATTTCTCCATCATTCTGGTGGCTGGACCAAATTGCTATGCTCGTTTACTCGTTTTATCTCTCAACCAGTCACATTTGTGGTATTTTTTGTCATCTGAGAAAATTGCATTTCCAGTTCCCAAGTTGAAGTCAGTGGCACCTGGACTTTCAAAACTCCCTTCATCCTACCTTGATTGGCATGCGGTCTTTTATTTAACGAGTCTTGTTTCTCTCCATCATTCCAGGGTTCCATACCCAGGTCAACCCAAAGTCACTTTCAAGTGTTCCTCCGAGAACACTTTCAATTGTCGACACCACTGCCAAACCTCACCTCGATCCATGATTACTGTGGCCAACCAAAGCAAGATGAGGTCCTCCAGCCGATCCCGGACCTCAAGCACCAGTCGTTCCCGATCCAGCGTGTCTAGCGCAGGGAGCAGCTACAACGGAGGGGGTAGCATCGTGGGATCGTCCAGCTTCCAGGTGGGACGCGCCCGGGACAGATCCGCCGAAATGGAGCTCTTCAGGTAGGAAGAAGGCCTCTCTGTTTATCACGAGGGATTCCGGGTGCTCTTCAATCTTGTGTTGATCTGTTCGAGGGGCGCTGACAAGTTCCCAAGTGGTCACGGAAGCCAATTCTTGGCCTTGGCTGGCTAGCTGGCTGGTTGGTGAACAGAATTGCTTCGTTGGTTGCTTCGTTGGTTGGCTGGTTGGTTGGTTGGTTACCGGGTTAGTATGGGTTCGTGGAACACAATCGTTAATGGAACAACACTGGCACTTAGTTGATCGTAGACCTCAGTCCCGAACACAGAGCTTGAACTGGATTGAACCAAGTGAGTGAGTTAGTGAGCAAGGCTGCAATTGAACAAGGACATTTTAGGATGAAGCATAGCAAGAGTCTAGACCGATTCATCTTGGAGCAGGACCGTTATGAAAAGTAAGACTGGAATCATGTCTGGAAAAGGACTCACGCCGTTTTCAATTTTCACGTTTTCCTTTGACAGAAAGCAAATCGAGTTGTTTGGTGACGGTCTTGTATGGTAAGAGTTTTATGGTCTTGTCAAGGTCGTTGTGACCAACTGAGGACAAGCCAGATCAGTTGGTTCGACAGCTTCCGTATCTGGTTTTGGCATGCCATCTAAAAGTTTCATTTTGGCCGTTTCAAGGTGTTCCCGTGTCATAAAACTTGTCCCAAGTCCCATCACTCTGCTTTTGTGTTCCACGCTATCTCACCCAAGGTCGTCACGGCACTCAAATTAAGAATTACAGCTTCGCTGTATTGGACACAAAGCCATCACTCAAAAACTTGCATTACATAAAACAGATCTTGATCCCACTCAGGCAGATCATTTCGAGTTCCATTTTCCTTGGTATAATCCATTTTTCAAGGTCTACTTGCACATGAAGAAATGCACTTGCCTCGAGAATCAAATATGACAACACGCACGCTTTGCAAATTAGAGCCAATCTCGGCAAAAACTGCAACCCTCTTCTTGCCCCACTTTTATAAGTTCAAGTGACTCTAACCATGCACCAGTTTCTTTTTTCTTGCTTTTTTTTCAGCAAATCAACAGTGTTTCTACTTGTCTGGCTAGCCTACATGACCAAATAATGGGAGCCTAAATTAGTTGGAGAAACGTAGATTTTTGGTCATTTGTTTGAGTCCGCCAAGTTCTGTGAAATTTGCAACTTTTCCAATCAAGGTTGTGAGAAACCAAGGACGTTAACGGTCTAACGGACGATTTGATGTTTAGTCATTGGAGTACAGAAAAGATCGATTGCTGCACTTTTTGAACCAATGGATCAAGTCATTCTTAGACACTCGTTGTTCAAAGCTCCGCTATTTTCCTGGTTACATAGATTCGTTCTTCTGGAAGGGATTGTTCTATTGGACAAAGTGGTTGGTCACACCTCATTCTCACGGTTGTTAGGGTCTCATTGCCTTTTCATCAAAGAATTGAGGCTAGAATATGCTAAAACCAGCTACATGATATTGTACCTAAATTTGTTGTCGGATAAAAATTCAGGTTTGCTCGATTTTAGTTTTAGATTGAAGGGAGTTTCGACACGCGAAATACTGTAGATAACATATTAGCCAAAAGGTAATCATCAATCTTTTAAGATTTGGGTTGCGCCAAGTGAAGAAGTCCAAAGAACCTTCAAATTGCTGGCTGTTCTTGAAGGTCTTGAAGGTCAGGCACGCGAGCAAACATGTTCTTCAAGAGCACTTGGTTTTGTGTACATACAAGACAGCAGAGAGCCATTGTTAGACATGTTGCTTTTTGATTACATCCATGTCTGGCTCCCTGGGTTAGTCATTAGGCCTTTTACTTGGCTTTTAGGGCACCTTAAGATACGACAAAACGCACACATTTCTGCATTCAAACTCTGAGAACGAAGGTTGTCATAAATTCTTGGTCTGCATGAGACTAAGTCATTTAGCAGAACTTCAAGCTTTGCTCATCAGTGAATAATAGAGCAAGAGCAAGCTGTTAAAGAACAAGCTCAGGAACCATCAGGGCAACTTCTCCAACCAATAGAAGGCTTGAGTGGTTGTGGTTATGGTGGAGTGGCACTCCCAGCCAAATGCCACCACATCAACCGCGATGAAAATGTTCAAGCCACTGGGGCTCGATCATGTTGGATTCTGGACGAAACTAGAAACACAAGTCGATTGAATGCCCTTAATTGTGGGAATTGGCCCACGAAATTCCAATACGCGTTTCAGTTCCCATGTCTTCTTTCTAGTCAAACCCGCAAACCCCGATCCAACTACCGTCGTCCATCGAACTTGGGCTTCTCCAACAACCCACTTCAATCCCGATCTGAGTCCAAGACCAAATATCAGCCTCTGTCCGCTTCCAGAAGCCATATCGTGGCCAAGATCCCGGATCACTTGAAGATGGAAGGCCAGGTGACCTCGACTTCCGAGGTCCGAGCTGCTTATCGAAACATGTCCCCCGCCAGACCCATCATCTACAAGATTCGAGACACACTCAAGGTGAGCTTGAGTCATCAACATTGAACGTTGCACATTCAATTACAAGAGCGCATTAAGGTCAATGTACATAGACCACGTTTTTATGGCCTTTGGGATTAATTTGGCATACATGAGTATATTGTTGCTGTTTTGTCCCCTGAATACAATCGAATATGTTGGAGAGGGAGAGAGACAATTTATGGCTGTAGTGGGGGAAACGTCGAATAATTCTGGGCAACCAGGTAGTACTGTATATGAAACGACGAGTTGTTGCATTGAAGGTAATCATCCGATTTCACCCTCCTCCTTTTTATCTCTTTGTTTCAACCGATGATTGTGGTCATTGAAACAATTATACGTGTACGATGAACTTTCATTTAATCGATTAAGGAGATTTCCAAACTGAAAAAAAAATCACGTGGAGACAGCCACAAAACGTGGCGAATTTTCGATGCAACCCTAAAGGGCAGCAACAGAAGTGCCAACAATCGGTTGGCTTCGGACTTTTTGGCATCAAATATGCTGACATTTCGTTGACAAGGACGTCGGGAGTGGATAATCAACTATCGTGTCACGCTAATTTAGATCAGACCTTCAATTTTCGCTCGAATAGCATTGATATAGTTTGTGTGTGATTTTTCTCCTTAGCCTGAGGGAGTCTTCCTTAGCAAGTCGGAAACTGCCTTGCAATTTGAAGACAAAAAGCCCCAGAGACCCATTATTAACCGCATCAGGGATCACAGTGAAGAAGTCCAACCCAGAGGAGCCATGCTTGAAAGGTAAGACACGTGTAATGCGGAATCGGGATGCCTTTTACTTGCATTTTACGGACAGGATGCAATTCTACGAGCCCTTTCCTTGTAATTACCAGTTACAACTGGTTCCTATGAGTACAACTTCCGTGGTGATTTTTTAAACTAATCAAAATGAATTCCAAAGTTAGTTGGAGACTCCGGTTGCGTACATTTAATGGGACAGCATCTGAGCTCCAGTTGAGTTAGATTTCACCCGTCGTAAAATGAAGTTTTCGGATCGCAGCAATTAGCAAACAGTTTAAGCACTTTCCCTGAGAGGAAGATGAGTCGACGAGCGAACTTGATGTCTCGTCATAGTTGACCATTATTTGATGTTATTTTCAGATCGGAGTATCGCAACAATTACCAAGCCACCAAAGGTGATCGTGTGACGCCTGCATGGATTACCAACTTTGAGAAGGTTACGATTGATGGTGATGCATCTCGGCAATAACATTTGCAACTCGAAATTCCGCCTAATTGCGACAACTGCCCAACTCCGTCACTTCCTGTATATACATACTTACATTTGTATACGTACTCCTATCAAAAAGCTCCTTATTGTAAATAGTCAAGGTTTTTGTATAAACCTAGGTAGAAATGAGATGCCAAAGAAATATTCGAACTTCTTTCAACGTCCCACTTGAAGGTCCAATTCAACTACTCGTTTCTAACTAACGTATAGACAAATTCCACCCTCCATCTACTAGGATCTCCTAGAAATTCAGAGCTCAGATTTGATCGAAATCCAAAAGGCAAAATCTCAGTCACTCAACCTATCAACTTCTTTCCTTCGCCTCTTCATGTCAAGTTTTCTCGCAACCTTTGAACCAATAATGCGGCTTCACCAAAGAATCATCAATTGCAATGCTAAGTATTACATTTATTGTAAATACACTCGGAATCAAGACCAAAGACAAACCATACTCATCTTTGTGTATATTAGTAACCGGATGTGTTAAAATTCAATAAATTTCGAAAAATAAATGTGGATAAAATCATCTCTTTTTCACGCATCATAATTATCACAAGCTTGAGTAGGTAGGCTTCATAGCTTTGTATTCTTAATGTTCTCCTTCACAGGTAATCCCACGGTGTTCTTTGGCGATTTGGCCTTGTCTTCACTCTCCTCCACCACACTGCTTAACTCTGTGTGGCCACGTGGCATCGTCAGCTGACCCATTGATGGTCTAGTTGGCACGGAAGAGGAGCGTGCCAAGTTTCCTCGGGACGGAAGTGGTGGAGGTGGCACAGAGCTTGGGTTAGTCTCAGGAGCAGCGATTGCGCCCATCACATTCGGTTGGTGACTAGCCAGCCCAGGGGCCCCTAGGACCCCTCGAGCTGATGAGGTGCGGTCCAAGCCCTGATGGGAGATATGCGACGACCTGGGCTTGGGGTCATCCACAACACCTAAAGCTGATCGATCGGAAGACATGGAAATTGATCTCATTCGGTTTTGCATCATGGCCTCGCGGGCCCTTCCAGGAACCCGATTTGAGGGCCCGTCATTGAAGCTGTTGGCTAGAAATAGAAATAGAGTAGGTATTTTTCATCACGGATTTGCGATGTTATATCATGCTTTAATAAAGATCAAGGGATAAAAGAATTACATCCAATGCTCGTGTTCCTGGATCGGAGACCGATCGTTGGAAGTAAGTTGGAATGCTCAGAGTCTGGACTGAGAAACCCATGTGAGTCCACGTGGGATTCATGAGTTCCACTAATGGAAGGATTCATCATGGCTAAAGTGCTCAATCGTCTGGCGTTAGCATGCCGTTTTTGAAGGTGGCTCTCCATCTCTTGCTCGTCGTCGTGAATCAAGTTTCGGTTGTACTTCTGATGGATCTATGTCAGAGGGAGACGAGATACTTGACAAATCTCTTCATTCAATCGGCTCTGGTCTTGTCACTTACCTTGTTGAAGGAGTTCTTTCGCATGGCCGATCGAAGGGTGTCTACTTCGAGTCGACTGTTGTTGCGGGAACCGCGATGGGAACTTTCAGAATCAATGCGAGATATCCGGCCACTCATGCGGCTCCCATCGGATCGGAAGAACCCTGACGAACCCGATATCGTTCGGGTCCTGACAATTTTGTGCTGAGGCTGACCGCCATTGACTAATCGAGTCTCCATTTGATCACCTTCCGGCATATCAGCACCTCTTTGATAAGTGTCATCATAGAAGTTTCCCCCATGAGGGGGATAAGGGGAAAATGAAGCCTGGAAGCAAAGATGTGACTGCTTTGGTCTATTTCATCCCTTTAAATGTTGCAAGAGTCTGTTGGAAGAGTTCAGTGCTCTGCAGGTTTGGTTGTTCAAGTGGTTGGTTGGTTGACTGGTTAGCTGGTTTTGGAAGTCAAGCCACGACGAAGATTATCATGTCTAGCTTTTCGTGATAAGATACGGCGGTGGCTGCCGTTCTTAATTTGGATTGCATATTGCAAACTTAGTCGGCCTATCGGTTTCACGGTGACAATTCCATTTTTCAGCAGGAATATGAGTAAACGGATTGCTCACACAAAAAGGACGTAATAAAAATAATTATAGTTAACAATCCAATTAACCCGTACCCGTCTAGATCCCATTACTGTGGGGAGCATCATGGGATCCCCATTAATATCCATGTCTTCATCGGTGTGCCTAAGGAGACTATTGCCTGGAACACCCGACTCCAAAACCACAGACGGACCGTAAAGGTTGCACAAATGGTCCCTATAGAAAAACAGATTCATTTTACAAATAACGCGCAACTTCGGTTCGTGCTTCATCAAATAATCGGGTTGTCTATTCTTACGTGTATGCCAATTCTTCAAAGAGCCTTTGGAGATCACTTTCCCATTGTCGGCAAAGCCATCGTTTGAGGTACTTTTCGTCAAATCTCTCCAGCAATTGCTACAAATACAAAGATGAAAGAAATAGCAACAAGAGCTACTACTCCGTTTTCTCCTATATTTTGTACACATATTTCAATGCACTTGGACTCTGTAAAAAAGTTGATAAATCGAAGAAAAAATATGTGCCTTTTTCTTGGAAAGAGGTCAAGTTCCGAGTTCCAACTCCAAGGAGAATAAACACTCCATTTAATCAGGAGTGTTTATTTTTGCGAGTCGACACCGTTTTTCCTAGAAAATGCTTGAGAAGCGGGAAGTAATTCGTTAACTCACTCCCAAGTATTGACTGCCTCGTCGACCGGAGATGATTTCAATTCCCGCCATGAGATGTTCCATAACATTGTCGTTGACCTCCTCGCTAATCTTCTTTTGATCATCTGAGGCTTTATCAATTTCCAACAGGTTCACCAAGAATTTGATGGTTCCGCCCTAGGGGAAATCACAATTGAAGAGTTGGCATATTCATGGGCGTTGTTTTCGGGCTTTCTTGAGCTTGTGGACATCTTTTCGTAATCTTACCAAATGAAATGTAATGATTTGTTTTTTAACAAAAGGTCAAGAAACAAAAGCTCCGAGGATCTTGAGAAAGACCATCCTCAAGGAATTAAAAGTTACCGGAGCTCATTTGTCATTTGTGGCATTCGTGTTGCTTTGAGAAGTTCGGAACAACAAAGGTTGGTTTGGAACAATGGCTCTTTGTCAGGTTGACTTACGTAGACATCAAATGGCACTTTCCAACTTGAGTTGGGCTTAAAAATAGCCACAATGGAACAAGTTTCCGTTTCCATTTGATTCTCTCAACTTGAATTCTGCGCTTTGGCAAACCAATGGCACGACACTGCCATATAACCAATGGCCATTATTGAATTACTTTTGGGGCTGGTCGTTTGAAATGTCATTTGCTATTATATCGCATACTACTTTTGCGAACGCTGATAAAAAGGTTTTATTTCTCGCTAAATTCATTGCAAGCAATTAAGGCCTTTAAAGCACTCAAAAATTCTTCATCCAAAATATTTTGACTTACTGAATCATAGTCCGCAATGTAGGACCTACTTTTCAAATTGGGCAGTGACCATTGAAGGTAATTGAAAATATCAAAGGACACATATTTTTTAGTTAAGGTCATAGATTTAGGATACCACTTTTGGCAGTGAAGGCTTACTGAGATGGCACGTGAGACTCGAGACATATCGTGAAGTTTAGAGATTTTAAAAGACTCGATACATTTCCATTTGACTCGAGTCCAGATCAGTGGTTCAAAATAACTTGGAAGTCTCTATTTTAGGCCAAATGCCAAGCCTTGTGCGAATGTTTTCAATGTTATGCGCTTCTCCTTGAACCTTTCCCATATTGACGCCATAAAACTCATATTTTTGAAATATTTTGAACGAAGTTTGGCATCGTCAACATGATGTACATCCAATTCAAATGAAAAAAGTACTCTAGCTCATTACTTATTTTCACATTGACTCGAGAAAGAGTCCTTTTGATCTATTTCTGGTTGAAAGAAAATATGTAGTGCTAGAGTTTGATATTTTGTTTCAGCGACGTAAGGACTCTCGAGACTCGAGACGTTGTTCTAGGACTCGTTTACAGCACTAGTAGCCTCTCCATTGAACCACTCAGAAATTTCGTTAAAAGAGTGCTTACTTACCAGTTAAAGGCCGCTCATTTTAGAATTCATGGTTGTACCTGGATGAAGATGGTGAACATCACGACAGCCAATGTGGTCGTTACAAACATCTGTTTGGGTGGAATAACTTCTTTGTTGATCATCTCGACCAGAGAAAAGCCCACCGCTCCTCGGAGACCTCCATAAGCCATGATAAACTGTTCCTGGAGGTTGACTTTCCGAATACGACGACGATTGGCCAAGAAAGTTAGACCATAAACACCTACATACACGAAGATGGACATCATCATTTACTCGTCTATTTAGGTCAAGTCTTAATGAACTGACTTTCGACCTTGGGGACCATTTGACTTACGTGGAACTGGTTTTGAGTTGCTTGTAATTTATGTACAGAGCATCATTTAAGTTATAAATCCGCTAACAACATATTTTAGTACAATTTGGCAAAGTGTTCTTGCCAAACTACCAGTGGAAGGGGAGTTGCAACAAACAATCTAATCCTGGAAATGCTGCCTTTTGTAAGTGAAGGATTAAAATAATGATAAGCGCCACCCTTCAGCTTATTCTTTCGTTGTACAGGGCGCGCACCGTCCGAATCCCAAAATATGCATATCGACCATAAATCCAATATTTTGCCAATGTAACAATGTAAATCCAATGAGCCTCAGCTTCTGCAAGAAATCTTGTTTCAGACAAGATAGTGCTTGCATAGAATTTACGCAGACAGAGCAAATTGAGGAGAGTAATCAAATATTCCAGCACGTTTGAACATCTTGTCCTTGAATCAGTCTCAAAATCAAACTGTTTTCAATCATCGCTCTTCCTCTAACTTCCAACCTTTCAGTGCCAAAAATGCCCGCCTCAAAGCAGCATTACCCTTCGAATTAAACACACCACTGAGTACACAGTAAACTCATTCTGACTAATTTATGACCGAGGTACTCTCGATTAACTCGCTGGTCCTGTTACTAAGCCAACTTCCTCTCTCCATTGTCATTGCAACCAAGTCGAAACTTGAAACCTCGCCAAAAAGCGATTCATCAACAGAACCTGGCTGCAGGAGATCGATTAGGGGGCGGACGGTTGTGCAAAAAGTAGGCTTTGGAACATTTTAGTGGCTTACCAACAAATCTGCAGATAAGAGTGAAGCTGATGGTCCACACAACAAAACCCGTGTGCCAGTAATGAGGTCCTTCCACCAGAGCAATACCCAGGAAGAGGAAAATAATACAATCTGATGTGGCACTGGAACCAGAACCTGAACGTGAATCAATCAGGGAATGCTTTGAAAGACGGAGCTTGCCTACCTGAGCATTTTGATGAAGTATTTTACCGTGGTGTAAGACTTCTTGGAAATGTTTTTGAAGGCATAATGAGCTTGAACGATGCCACATCCAATTAGACTACAAAAGATGAGTCCTTATTAGACCTTGGCATGCGTACAGCGTGACAATTGCACCCTAGCAGAGTGCTTGCACGGCGGTACATAGATTGTTCCAATTATATCAATCTATCCATTCACCTGATAATCCCAGACCAATGGAATAGTTCGGCAGTGACGTAAGCCAAATAACCCATTCCAAAGAGGGCCAAGGGCTCAACCACTGAAAGAAAAGAGACCTTGATTCTCTCACTCAAGAACGTGTTCGTGGGAAGAGACAAGGGCATTGTCAAATAGTTACGTGAGAGTAACATTGTACCTAGATGTTTTTTAATTTCATATTAACATTCATACTATGTTTTTCAATGCTCACTTTTTGAGACGGAGAAATTGATCATTTACGGTTCAAAACAATCTGAACTAAATAGTCACAAAAATGAAAATGAAATAGCAAAAAAAAATCCAAGCAATGCTCCTCCAATTGAGACCCACTTCTCCATTTGGACCGTTCTTACCTCTGACTTCGGAGGTGGTTCTCGTGATCAAAGCCGTGAGAACACCCATGATAATCCCGATGAGTAAGCCTCCACAAGCCACGGTGACAAACGAGGCTAGACCTAAGCCAATCTGGCCGAGAGTGATCACTTCACCTGCAGCTTCGATCTCAGCCATGGTATTCATCATGTTATACAACACCACAGCTACTCCATCTGTAATTGAAGTTGGGATATCCGACAGGGGGACTTGGAACACTCTTAGTTTGTCACGTGATGCATCGCTTGATATCGATTCTCAACGCTCGCATGTGCAGTACGTACGTACATATGTTCATACATACAAAAGCTTGGGAAAGCATGATATTAGGCAACATGACTAATGGGCCAATTTCTTCCGGGTGATAATTAGATCATCCGTCTTCCGCACTAATCCATTAGAACAAACATCGCCCGGTCCCAATTTACTTCTAGTCTTATTGGGAAATCGACCTACAGGTTCCAGCTTGCACCTAGCTTGCACCTCTTGCCAAGCATTAGCAGAATTTGGTTGGAAACCTCGTCTACAATATTCAAGGGTCTCGTAAAAGTTCTCAGTTTGAGTGTAAGTTCTCAGAGGCAAGCGTGTCAAATAAGGGGGATTGTAAATCAAAGGCTGTTTCAACAAAAAAAAAACCCAACCCCTGGTTCCTCCTCGAACTCTGTTGACTTGGCTCAGGATTAATGGCCACCCTCCAATCTGAATTGCCATGTGCCTTTATAAGTGCGCCTTCTTCCCCATTAACTTACCGTTGAGGAGGGACTCTCCAAAGAGTAGGAAGTATAAATCGGGATTCACACCCACTTCTTGAAAGATGGCTAGAACCGCCACCGGATCGACAGCCGAGATGAGGGAGGCAAACACGAGGACTTCCACGATCCCCAGTTCATAGTTGCCCGAGAACATGGCCATCAAAGCCTTTGCTTCGACAGGGTCATCGCCCCCGAAAGGTCCACGGATCTTGCCCATGGCTCCAATGGTGAACACCAGATACAACAAGAAGCCGATCAGCAGGAAATTGAAAGCGGTTCCCTGCAATTTGAATGTGCTACCATGAAGGAAATCGCTGCATGAAGTGGGGAGATAACTTGTAACGGTATCAGTGCCCTTTTAGGGACCTATTATTGCTTTGGTGAGTGTAAATATGATGCATGGCATCTACACAAACAGAGATTTTTCAAAGCATCAGAATTATGGTGTCCATTTCTTGTTGGAAACAATGAAGTACTTGAGCAAACGAATAAAACCAAACGAAAATGGAAGTAAAGCAGGTGGTGCTGTATGTAGAATGTATTTTCGAATGATTCTATGGAATCTGGAATCTAAAATGTACATGTACTTACCACAACAGCCATGACTAAAATTGTGGGAAGGTTGTCGAAGAAGGCTTTATCATATAACGAGTAGGCCGCCTCGAGGATGATCCTAAAAATGGAGGTCAAACGTCATCCAATTGATCTTTGTATACATAGATATATAGATCAGGGCCCAGTTTTGTGTTTGAAACCCTCCATAACAAAAAAAAGCATGAAAGTCCTTAACACATTTCAAGCTCAATTGCCTTGACAGAAATCGGTTCTAACTACAACTCCCATTCTGGGTCCTTATTATGGGGTTGTCATTAAAAAGCACATAGTACATACGGAGGTAAAAGGAAGTAGAAAAAGAGTGTTGGAGTGAAAGTAGGGAATTGGAAGCCTCCAGATTCTGCATCGCCTCCACCCAGCTCCAAAGCCCTGAAAAACAGTTTAATCCAATTTTGCAACAATTCAGAAGAAAAAAAGCTTGATGATAATGCTGGAAAGCTTACTTGATGATTCCTCCCATGGCTAGACCAACAATGACGAGCAAACTGCAAAAGGAGACAGGGAACATGACTTAAGAGGCAATTTTATTTAGTAGTCTCACCGATTCATGGACATGTATAACTTTAGCAATGCTAATATTATGATATTTATCTCTGTAGAGAAGAGAGCGCGCATAGTGTGGGGATGTTTCTTGAACAATAGATTCATTTTTTTCCCTGATTATTCACAAAGAGTTGAAATGCAGCTTGTTAAATAATCGGTGTTTTACATCAGATTGGTTTTGGCTTTCAATTTGTTTATTCATCGTATTTTCTGTATTGTACTGAACAATTGACCTTACAAATGCCGATTCACGGTTGCAAAGGAAGCGAATGGTATTGCTCGTAAAAAACTTAATACACAGGCATATCCCTTCCGATTAATTGTTTTAACCAATAAATCATTCTCCTGTTTTCTATTTGTAAGTCTATGAGTTGGTGTACTTTAGAGTGTTATATATAAGCCTGACCTAAAATTCTGGTACTTTTATTACCAATATCATGGCAAGCACATCAAGGAGATTAGAAATATAAAATTACGAAACTGTTTAACCTTGTATGAAGTGCTTAACATTGTAAATATAATTTAATTATTTTCAGATCGCCAAGGGCTCCCAGTAGTTACACATGCCCTAAAAGGCTGTTCAAAAGATTTGTCGTCGGGGATTTCCAATCGCCGTACAAAGCTTTAGATGACTCAAAAGCAACACAACATAGAATATAGACGGCATTTTCCTTACCTATATGTAAATCGACTGAACTAGGTAGGACTATGCACAAAATGCCAGAAGTGACTTCGGCTTTCGTTTCAAATTGATATTTCTATTTTTTCATCTCTATCTTAATTGCGATGTCTTTTTTTGTTATTGTTGGGAGCCAAAACACCAGCAAACAAGATTTCTGACTAATAAGAGTTGTATTTGGTTTTTGCCACGTATTTATGTTTTTTTGACATTTTCAGGGTAAAGATTGAGAGACTTGAATGAAGACTTTTAAGCCTATACTTTTAGGCCTGATTTTAGTCATAGGCACGAAATGAAAAGGTAAGAATTACCTTTTGTAAAAGAATGTAATTGCAACTATGCTTATATATAATCATGGTTGGTGTCATCTTCTACACACTATACTGATATGGATCCCAGTTTTTATAGCAAATATGTGTGGGATAGCCTATGTCACATCAAAGTATTTAACCCCTCCAGTAAACCTCTTGACTAAGTGCATAAAAACCTATCTGTGAAATATTTCGATTTATGCTTCTTGGAATTGTGTTAATTACCGTAATCCCTTTTAGTTGGTTTTATTTCAGTTCTATTTTCAAATTAAGATTAAAGCATCAACTAAAGTCTCTTTTACCGACATATAACCAGGCCAAGAACACCACACATAGTTGATCTTGCTAAAGTTCTTTCTCGTCCTTTTCTCCATGTTGGCTATTATTATAACTTTTTGTCATTTTTTCAGCTTTATTTGCCATACTATTGTGATATTTGAGGTAAACTATCCATTTATTGGTTGTCAAGCCATTTTAGGGTGTCAAGCCATTTTGGGGATTTGTAAGACCCTTTTTGTCAGCAATCTTAAACCTTGGTATCTAATTATAGTCTTTGATGCTTTCATATCCTTATGGTGCTTTGACTGAAACACAGAGCACACCATATCTACAAGTTTGTATGAAATTATGTGGTATAAATTTCTTCCTTGGGCATGGTTCAAGGAGTCTAATTATTATGCATCTAACACATACTTTGATGCAATTGCTCTGAGTGTCTCACCAAGATTCGGGAACCCTCGATGAAATGACGTGCAGGTGATGAAAACCTGGAAAATAAAAGAGCTAAAATCATGCTTTTGCTGATTCATGATGAAAACCTTTTCCCTTCAAGTCAGTACTCGCGCTTTAAAAGTGATCACTTGTTTTCTGAGATAAGTCAATGACGATCGTCATCATTTCTAAGGGATGTTGTCCGATTTGGCAACAGATCTTGCAGTGCAATATGCTCCTCATCAACTTTTGATGCAATGGTTTTTACATAGATAGCCGACACATCTTTATAATGTATGACAAGACTTCATTCCTGGTTGGATTTTATTAAATCAGAAGGATATGTTTCTAATTGGCAGGTCTGCACCTTTACTTGACCTTGAACCCTTTCGGCTCGGATCAAAAAACTGTTTTTGAGGCCGACCGTTCTCACGCTTTAGGTTGGTAAGTTGCATTCTTTATTGACAAAATAGGAATGATAATTTTAGTTAGTTCTCACTTTGGTGCAAAATATAATCTAATTTAATCCATAAAAACAACCTGCCAAGCAGAAAAATGCTCCTTTTTCCTTGTCTTGCAACGAAAAAAGAGACCAAAGTGGCATTCAACCTTTTCCAAAAAAATCCATGCAATGTCTAACGATGATAAAAACAACTTAGCTGAGCTTGCCATGTCTTAGGGTAGAAGTGTTTGTTTTTTAAATATACAAGGAAACAATGGGAACAAAACTTGTTAAATAATTAGCAATTTCCTAGCCTGAGAAATGTCCTCGGTCAGATTCTTCTCCACGACTTTTCCCTCGGGCCCCTTTTTAAATCAAATCCAGGCCCACACACACGGAACATTTTTGATATCGGGCTACGGCAATGGATATAGGCAAATTAGAATACTACTTGATGGTTGATGAAATGGTTGGATTGCTGATCGAGCAGGGCATAAGCATTTATAAATTGCACATATTCCTTGGGTACTGGAACTAATTTTGTGATCGTCAGCCAAAAAAAAAGATTCTTACTGCAGAGTTGGTGTGTCTTTTGAAGCAGGATTTCGACGTCGCTTCTTTAAAAATGACAAAATCAACAGTCTGCTCATTGCTTTTCATCGTATCAATTTTGATTGCTCAACTCTTTTTGCACCGGCTCGTTTATTAGTGTGCCTCTTTTTTTCGAGGCCTTGTCATAAATGGTACAATCAAGTCATATTTGGTACCAGCGTTTAATATTCTTCTTCTTACCTTTTACGTCCAAGTTCTCCCCATGTGTGAATTGACCGTACTTGTACAATGTACAGTATGCACTTTTGGAATTCGTCATAAAGTGCAAAATATAAAATATGAAGGCAACCTTTCCTGGACACAAAACGCTCCCAATTTTCTATCCAAGAATCTTATTTAGAATGTCGCACAGAATCGTGTACATATATAATAGGCAAGCTAATTCCCATTGTCCAAACAAAACGACCTGTCTTAATAATTAAATCTAAAAGTATATAGTGTGTGACAAACATAGGCGTTTTTAAGGTGGAGTGAACGCTTTGAAATCGTACTTTATTGCACGGTAGTCCGTAGCTATTGTGATGATTGAGTGGTAATGCTGAAAAGTCAAATATTTTGTCTCCAAAGTGTGTCATGTGTGTTTTGTCCTATTAGCTCTAGATAAGAAGAAATTAAACCATTCAAATGTTATCGATAGATATCCTTGCCGGTTTCGTGCTAGTTCCAATTAAAACAGACAGAGTAAAAATAAAAATACTTATTTTCATTCAGTTATCAAATTTTATGTTCACCACTGTATCTAACCAAGGGTAGGTCCTCTTTGCAATTGCCAACTCTTGCCAATGACCGATTGCAAAGGAATTGAAGTGACGGCATGAAATCAATTTTTGGTCCAAAGATCGCCTCTTCGTCTCCAAACTTTGCCTTAGGTCGAATCAGCAAAAAATACGTTGAAAAGCAAGCCAGAGCATCAATGTCCTTGTCTTTTTTTTAAGTCGTGGCCAAACCTATTAATTTTGCTTCAAGGAACATACTGCGCTCCCAAGGTCGACTTACCTACTTTCGCCAACCCTGAGAGGACGACGAAACCAGTGATGGTGACGTAGATCCCTACTTCATCCCACCTCCAGCTCACCACATGGACCCCAATGTGCTCGTCATCATTGGAGTGAGATCCATTAGTGGAACGAGCTGGGTGACGTGCCACTGAAGATCGCTTCGAGCGGTTATGATGAACTTCAGCCAAGGTCTGGAAGGCCACTGGAAGGCCATAATGGGAGACTGTGGATTCCCTCTCCAACTTGGACACTTTCTCACTAGCGGGTTGTGATTGGACCAACGGGTCCGATGGGTGTGATCCCATGCACACCCCAATTCCCAGAAGGAGCACGATGATCCACTCCCCTGAAGGCATCTTGAAGAGGAATAGACTTGTGCCAAATCCACTGTATCTCTCACATGCTTTTCATTTATGACACTTCTCGAGATTACGATGGGTTCAACGCAAAGATTTTCAAGTAATAATCCCCAATTGATTTACCTCCACGGACTCGAGGGCGAGCGAGTATGTTACTGGGAGGCTCTCAGGATCAGGAAGGATTGGCTGCTTTGGGGTTTCTTTAAGTTTGGAAATCCACACCGACTGACGGCTCTTACGGCGCTGTCAATCACAACAATGCCTCTTATCACCAATTCGAATCGAAGTGGTGTCAGCCCAGCTATGAGCAATCCCCTTGAAATCATATCGACAGTCGACACACAAACATACGTAGAACATGAATATACCTAGAATTCGCAGGGTTCGATACACAGATAAGAGACTCGGAGCCTTCCGATTATGAATCCACCTGCCTTCCTACTTTATCGTGAGCCCCTTCCGAGGCAACTGATTTCTTGTTCCTGGGATCAAAGGGCTCAGAGGATCCCATTGAAATTGGTGTCGCCGTGACGCTTTCGCTCAAGTGCATCCAGAGTCCGCACAACACACGGCGATTGGCAAAATGAAGCGCTCTTTGTTGGGCTCTCTTGAGCGGTGGGAACGGATGATGTTGCGTAGTGGAACAAGTTAACGAAGGGTCTGCTCATGCTTTTCAATCGATGGCACCCAGTTTAAAATGTTGCTCTAGATCGACGGGTACCGGCTTTACAACCTTGTGGATGTTTCAAATATGACAAATGAAGGCCAATTATGACAATGCTTCCGCGATTCGATTGTGCGATTTTATGTAACTGCAATTCTTTCATATTTCAAGATCGGTGTCGATTGTAAATCTTGAAACATAAAGCACATTTACATAATAGTTGTGCATGTGACTTCCATACTGATACACCAAAGTAGACTGGAAGAATTTGTAAAAGAGTTTGCTTGCTTAAATCTCCATCCGGTCTCTCTGAGAAAGATAATGAAGCATTATAAAGCGCTTAAATCTAATTCTTGTGTTCGATTCAATATGTTGTGCCATAATACAAAAAGGCAGTTGCTACCTTCTGCGAAAAAGTGATGTTTTTGCTGCCCTCATTTTTTATATGGAATGAAAAATTAGCTCAATTCGCTTCAATTCGCATCCAAATTATTTTCATATGTCACCAATTAGGGCTCACAAATATACCTCCAAAACGAAAACGTTAAAAACATTATATTCTCTTATTTAACAAGTAATCTAAATGTCATATCAAATTTTGGCGCAAATGGCCGGAAAAAACTAACAATTTTCAACTAAAACGGGAGCATTTTGGAGCCAAAATCGAGGAAAGCTTATCCAATTAATCCCATTAGTGGTGTAATAGAATGGATCCAAATTTGTGTGCAAGTACCAACAAAGTGTGCTCCAAAAACCAGCAAATAGATCTTTGATTTGTTTTTTTTGGCAGTAAGTTTTTAATTTGACCTTGATTTACACAAAACAATAAAATTGAAGTGTTCCTTCTAAATTTGAAAATGTAGTCAAAACTTGAAATGGCTCTTTAAAAACCGTGTAGATGGATGTCGGTCATGGTTGATCCTTCCTATAGAAAGAGATTGGACGCTGCCTTATTTCACATGTCTTTAATGCATTCACGATCTGCACCATAATCCTGGTATGAGAAGAAAAGAATATCATTTAGCCTGAATAATGGTTGATGTCCCCTAGATCCAAAACTGGTCAAGAAAGTGATGAAAGAAATCTTTAGGAGTAAGTCGTGCTCCGAAGCTTCCAGCCCCTTGAATTCGGATCTTTTCGGCTTGTTACTTCTCAACCAGTGCTTTCGTTTAAAATTATTGTAGATATGTTAATTCCAAGTTGTTTGGTAGACCATATTTTGTTGTTCTTGAGACGTAGATGGCTCAGTAGATGGCTCAGTAGATGGCTCTCAGGACCAGAGCTAAGGGCCTGCTGAAGACCTGTAAGAGGCCCAGGGAAGTAGGTGAACCTTGCAGTCTCTCCGCGAACCAATAGGGATAGATAAAATGGATCATGGATAAAATTGGCGAATTCCTTTAAACCAGACCAAACCGAGGGCGAAAATCAGGGGATTACCAGAGTTGGTTTTCATATAACCAAAAGTCAGATCCATTAGACCAAAATTGGATATCATTAGTGGTATGGCGTTAGATTTTTCATTTGTCCCTTTCACATGATAAAATTTGGGGCATTATATGATACAGCAATTCTTTGAGGGCCGGAGAAGGATTTTCAGTTAACTAACACTACTGGGGTAAAATCCCATCACACCGAAACGTATTTATTTTCATATTCTTACTAGATTCTTACTAGATCTTCTTACATGGCATGAAAAACAAATGTTTCAGTTTTGAATCAAAACAAAGGCACCTAGGCACACATTTTTGCAGACGGTCTTACCGATACTGGAATGAAATTCCCAGCAATTCAGGACGAAAAACGTATTCATTTTACTTCACTTTATATCCATATAATATTTGACCCATCAAATGATTAGTGGTGGCAAATCCAGCTAACCCTTGACATGGAGTACGTCAGTAGTGGAGTGGAAAGGTGGTAAACGTTATTCTCCACCGATTAGTTGGCGGTGCTACTTTTTTAAACTTAAGTTAAACCTTATCAAACCAAACCTAACCTTACACAACCTAACCTAACACGAATTTAATAGCCTTTAAGGTCCTTCTCCAAACCTTTCTAACAGTTTGTCACAAATTAAAAATGAGCACCGCCAACTAATCGGTGGAGAATAACGTTTATCGTGGAAAGCTCGAGAGATCGAACGCCTTCTAGCGAGGTTTTATAGAGCCATGCGTTATCTCCTAATCACATGAATTCCCCCGAGAGAGCGCTCAATGAATTCCATCTTCAGGTTGAAGTACCCAATTAAGAGGTAACGCAATACCAAAACGTCTTCTAGCGAGGTTTCAGAGAGCTTTCCTCTCCACTACTTCCGTACAGCTGATGGGCAAGGTTCAGAAGTTGATCAATAGATGGCGCCAGGATCGGACGGTCATGATTGAAATTTTAGCAGTATCAGACATTCCCCTTTAAGGCCCCTAAATTTCAAAATAAAGCAAAAGTAGTTTAAAACAATAAATTTCCGCTTGCGCTATGGGGTCGAAAGAACGTGCCACATATTTTGAAAGTTTGATAACGGTTTAAAACCAGTTTTGATTCATTTTGAAAGTTAGCAACCTTAAGATCGTATGCTCTAGTACGACTAGGACTTCAGCCATGACTCTGTGATGCTGGTGCTACCTACTCCGCTTCTAAACATTGTGCATCAGCTCCTCCTTATCAGGGTCCATTGGTCTGACTTAAAGATGCTTCTGGACCAACACCTGAAACAATTATTTGAGGAGAACATTAAAGGAGTCCGAGAAAGAAGAGAGGTGGACTTCATTGTTCGAACTAGCCTGAGGCGAGTTTTTTAAAACGCTCATACCTCTGAGTTAAGGCTTGGAAGTTACTCACAATGAACATTCGCTCGCCACTTTGAGGAGTGTATTTTCATACCAGTTAACGTCCAAGCCCCTAACTTCAAGGTACAAGCTTTAAAATACTCGCCTTTGGATTCTCGAAGGCTTGAAAGTGCTCTCAACACCCACTTTAGGCCAATACGGTCACTTTAATTAAAGCAAGAGGGCTTGGCTTGTCAGTGAAAAGTCACTCCACTTGAGACTTTGCTTTGAACACATTTGGTAGTTGGTTTTAGCAGCTGGTTGTCGGGCTGATCGACTTCTCTTGCGTTCCGCAGTTTCAACCAAAGCAGAGAAATGAGCCATCAACTCACTGGCTCCCTGAATTCGGAACTTGATTTTGAGAATCACGTAACTAAATGTGCTCAAAGACGATCCCCATCGCACACACCAGGCAGCAGCGAGGGAGCCAAAAAAATCTCAGAAATCTCGTCAGTGTCAGTGTCGTTTCTCTGACAAGCCCTCTAATTAAACTTATAACATAGGTTGGGACAAAGCTCGAGGACAAAGCTCGGGGAAGAAAGGGAAAAAATAGCCAAGTGGTGAAATGGACGGCAGTTCTGGCGTAACATTCTCTACAAATGGTTGTTAATAAGTTGCCAAAGAAATAATGAAATAACCAAAGGGTTTACAGTTCTTCAATGTTTGACCCCAGGGAGGAGAAGGAGGGGACACATTAAAAAAAAATAATGAAATGATAACACTAAGGGAATTAAATACCGCTTACAACAACAAATTTGCAATTCAATGAAGCAATTTCTTGTAAGTTCTACAAGGATACACAAGTGCCAAAAATGGTTCAGTTTCAGAAGCCCACTTTTAATTCAACATGCGCTTGAACCTAGGACTATAAATGTATAGCCTGCTTGTAGAAATCGAGGGGCTGACTTGGCATTCCTTGGCAGCAAGCTGTAATTTTGTCGCTCTCGTCGCATCAGTTCAGCTGATGCCAAAGCCACCTTGGTGGCAAAACATTGAATTCTGTCGTACCAAAAACCTCGAGGGAGAGTGTTATATTGTAGTTTAATCCTATCCGTGGCCCATTAATTGTCAAAGTGAGTGGTTGATTGAGGCACGACATGGTTCTCCAGAGGGCGTGGGTTCGAATCCCGCCTTTGGAGAAAACCTATCCATCAAACACTGCCAAGGAGGCCGGCCTATCCAAATTGCGAGGCTGTCTACCCATCTCCTGATATTGGCAAGTGAACCCTCTTCAGCCGGCTAAAGGTACCTCCAGACCCCGGGGGATTTTGCCCTCAGGTTGACCAAGAAGACCTTTGGACTGGAAGAGCCTTGAGAACCAAGTCAAAGGAACTTCAAGTTGACGGCATCAACAGAGCAACTGAAATAATGAGCAGACCATCCAAAGACATGAAAGCTGTGTTGGAATAGTAATGAACGCCACTCACCAGTAATATCCTCATTGAGTCAACAGGATATAATGGTTTCATCTCTCTTGATGATGCTGTGGGTTCCATGAGCAGCGGCCAAATGAAGATTGGTCTGTTTGAATAAATATTTTAAACCCCACCACTTCATGACCACTCAATCCCATCTGTTATGGGAACCCAGTCAATGCCTTTGGCCAAGAACTAGTTTATGCCGGCTGAGAATGAGGTGCCGGAAAGGTATGAACAATGGCCTTCCAGATCTTGCAAGTTGAGATTTGAGGCCTTATAAAAAGAGTAATCTCTTCCCAGACCTACCGTCAGCTCCCAAGACTTAGACTCAGACGGCAGCAAGGCTTAATCACGGACTAGAGATTTGGAATGCAAATGAAAGCAAAAATTCATTTTAAAGTTTTTAAAAGAATTTAAACCATCCAATTTCTTCCAAAGAAGCACTTCCTACGACCAAAAGATTTTGTGGAATAGATGACCTTGCCCAATTTTGAGCCCAAGACTATGCTTAGGGAACTGGTCAAAGTTATGCATTAAGCTCTAAATAAAACTAATTTTCGGCCTCTTAGTCTGCATCATAACCTTTTGACAACGTAACATTGAAATGAACTTGTCTAAAACTGTATGCATAAATATCTGATGCAAAGAGCGATTCAAGGATAAAAGAATGAGATAGCCAGTCAAGACTGATAAAATAGTTGACTAGGAATGGATATCACAATGAATTTGACTAGGATTGGTTCAGTGCACATGAAAAAAAGTGAAGAGGGAAATCACAGACAGTACATAAACAGGTGGGTAGAGGTAATGATGAAATTCTTGGATATTGCAGAAAAAAGGATGGGCCATATTGAACAGATATTTTGTCAGCTTCCGTCGTTGATGGCATTTGGCCGTGAGCCGGACAAAGGTGCGTGATCGCCAATACTCTGAGGGGATGTCGGCCAAGGACAATAAAGTATAAACAAGTCCTTGACCGCGAAGGATAACTTGTGTCTGGATATCACTTCCGGAACACTGCTGGACACTAACCTTGCCAGTCCGATTGTGAGGGGCTCAGTTTTGCATAGAAAATGCGTCCATGCATTGTTAGCATATTGGGGCACGCACAGGTATTGTTTGAGGAACTTAGTAAAGGTGGCATTGGCTGACTTGATGGCGGATTGGGCGGAGTTGGGAAGCCAAAGGTGAAGGTCGCGTAAGAAAATTGGGTTCATGTAGGTTCGGAAGAGTTTTTAAACCCTGCACTTTGATTTGAAAAGAGGCTCAGAGTTGCTCTGACCAAGAGCAAGGCCCCTTTGGAGGGAAGCTCGTTCACAGTCCATTTTTTCAGAAATTCATGGCCTAAGATACGGGCTTGGATGATGAAGCGGAAGACATGGGTATCACGAGTCAGATCGACACTAAACATGATTAGTTCCGCTACCTGGCTAAATTTGGTGGCGTATTCGTCAATGGTTTGAAACCTAAGCACTTCATACGACCTACACAACCTACATAAGCTTGTGGCAACATAACTTTGAAATGATTCACTTAACAAGTAAATGATATAAAATGACCTACATTTAATTGAAGAGATCTACGTTTTTTTTTTATCTTATTACTTTGTTTCGCAAAGTGGCTCAGAGCTGCCATGACCAAGAGCACGCCAATTTGGCTGGAAGCTTGTTCGCAGTCCTTATTTCTAGAAGTCCATGATTGATTGCACTTGGTAAATTTGTATTCTATGTGAAAAAAGGAAAATGTATAAATAATAAAAGCTGTGCATTCCATTTAAGAAGTCAAAACCCAAAGGTTGAATTTTACTAAACATGCCATATTCTGATTAAATTCATTTTACTATTGTACAAAAATGAACGCTTCGTTTTTAACTTTTAATTTCTGGAGGCAATACCATTTTGTCTCGACTCGTTTTATTTTTTTGCCATTTATTGGATAGTTTTTTTAAAATCATTTCAAACGTTTACTTGTGTGCCGACGACTTGCATTCAAATCTCTAGGTTTGCTCCTCGACGGCAAAACAGGTTATTTTCAGAGCTTTTAGTAATTAAGCCTCCAAGAAAAGAAAATCTCAATGTGTTGGTCCAAGGACGATGTCACCATGGACAGAGACGGTAAGGTAGGTGAAATGTAACTGTTGTCCTTCCATTCGCAAAAGTTGTGCTCAGTGACCGGAAAACTCGACCCAGTGGACAACTTCACCCAGTAAAAATACTAAACACAATACATTGGCTAAACATCTTACTTATGGAACAAAACTGAAACTTCATGAGCAAAAACTCACATTCTTTGCCAAGAATCTAGCACTAAAAAGACATTAAACTCAATAATCTAATTTGATATTTAAAACAAGATTTTTTGCGTTCAGACCTTGGGTAAAGATAAAGGAACTTGCATTAAAAAGAATAAAAATGAATGGTATAATGTCTTTCAGGTGTTTACATGGTTTATCACAGAGTTTCAATTTGTTCAATGAGTTTGACCTATTTGTGGGCCAATATATTTTGCTTAACTTCTGTACTGGATCGAGCTGTCCCTTCAGTTGAGTTGACTCCTTGGTCAAGTTGTCTGATGGGTCGAGTTGCACTGTTGGGGTCTTGTCAACAAAGAAAGCGTTTCGCCAATTTTAAGCTCAATCAAATGCCTCTGTCAATAACCATGAGTTTGGCACTTTAACCACTGAGGCAATGTATTTGAGAATCCTGTAAGGTTTTATTTAATTTTTTATATGGTTGAAAAACAGAACAAAATGTTAAACTTTTTGTCAATTCAGCAAAATATCTGCACATCAATTAGCATCACATACGGAAAACTTGTTTCAGAAGCATGCATGTTTCTCCCGGAAGTTTTTTTGACAAAGAAAATGGTAGTCAAACAACCAGTCCAGATTGTCCCAGATGGGCGGTTTCATCACTTCATAAGTTTGCAAGTTTCAAAAGGGCATGAGGCGCTTTTCCCCAAAAGATCAATATTGTTGAAGTAGTTTAAATTTGGAAAAGAGATTATTTGCATTGCATTTCTACTGGCTTAGCCAAACGAGCATGCCCAAGAATGGGAGTAATAGAGTGCTAACTTACATACATTTATATTGCACTTTGATCAATTTTACTTTTCAGTGTTGGAGTCAAAATGGTGGAGCTGTTAGGAAGAAGATTGAATTTAAGGTAGATTCAAGACTCTATGGATCAGATCTCACCCTGATTATGGATTCAAAGCTTGAGACTTCAGAGGCCCCCTTCCTATCACTAATGCTAAGCAAATAAACATTATCAAAGCTCAGTAGCACAACATGTTGCCAGGAAAACCTTAAATTTTAGGACTGTTAAAAACAAAAATAAACCCACTAATTTATCAAAGTATGGCCTTGATGACGCAATTAACCTGAAATATTGGTCATCTAAACTTCAAATAAAAGAAATTGTAATGAGTAACGTCACTACATATTTTGGTTAGTAACGGTTAAGCAGCGAAATTCTCTTTTTGGTCAAAGTAATCCGTTTCTTTATTGAGGAACGGCTAATGCCCTGTGGACCATCATTATCTCTCCACATCACATCACGCTCCTATCCTAGCACGCTCCTACCCAATACGCCCCATCCTGACGGCCCAACATAGATACAAGGCGCAAAGTGCTCAGATACACCATAAACCACTGAAAATGATGGACGTACCTCGACCAAGACTAGTCATAGCAAAAAGCCAATTCAGCCGCAATTACCCATTGGCTGTCTGTAGAAACTTTGATCCGATTTGT
>NC_081449.1:14768851-14791865 GCF_007210705.1 Tigriopus californicus | reverse complement strand
CCACATGTTCATTTGACCCCATCCTCGTAATGCCACTAGCATCATCTACGGAAAGTACTTGATTATTATACAGCCTTTCTTCATCACACTTCATCATAATTAAAGTATCCTTGGAAAGAATCAAACACACTTCTAATTAAACCACAGGTGGTTACAAAACTTGAGTGACCAAAAATCTTGAGACCTAAACTACCCAACAGAACCGTGGAAAATGTGTAAGTAGCCAAGTAAATGCTCAAGTTTGAGCATAGATGCAGACAAGGGGTGACATAAGAGAAATCAGGGATACATTGCTAGTTCGGTTTGAGGGTTTCCAATATGCCTCTTCTTGGAATGTCAAATGCGATTGAAAATATAAATTGGTCAGCCCAGTATCGCAACTTTGCATTAATTATTGGGAAAATCAGTTTGACCCCAAAAGTGGTCAAAACACTCAAAATACATGTCAATTCATTTTAAGAACACCTCTAGTTTTTTGTCTAGTTTTGTGTTTTGTTAGTTTTTCATCATCTCCAATTTGTGATAAAAACTTTGAGATGTATGGCATGCAAAGAAGAAAATTCTTGGTACATTAATGTGGCGCGCAGATTGTAGCTTTCTTTTAACCAGGCTGCAATATGTCACTTAATTATTTCATTAAAATCCAATGAACGAAATATCCGAAAACAAAGAGTGAAAGTGAAGCTCTATATTATAAGTTATAAATTAATGTAAAATTGAAGATGAACCTAAAAAGAAACTACAAACAGCTTGAGAGTAGTATCATCAATATCATCATCACAAATTTAGTGAGTTTGCAATCAAGTATAGATTTATTTGTTTTCATTCCTTTATTTGGCAGCCATCTATCTTTTTGAGAGATGTCAATTATTCGAGAATAAAAATAAGCAAATGCAAAGAGCCATTGATCGATCACGAAATTCAGCAGCCCTGATCTTTAGATACCACGTGTAATAGTGTATTTCTCATGAACGTTGCAAATCTCGTTTAACAAAAAACAATAGAAAAAAACAATGTCTGGATGTCGATCAGTTCAGTTTTCATGGCCGAGGTCTGAACGATTGCATCACGGTTGCATGTCAAAAAATATACTCATATTCAGAGCTAATGTCTGATTGATCACAAAGTGGTGCATGGATTTTATCTCTAACTCAGCTCATCAGCAATCAACCAAAGAGAGCTAAAAAAAACCAAAGTATTGCGATTGCCAATGTCACACTTCATTGACGCTTTTCCCAAGGCCAAACCTCTTCGGCAGTCTTGGAAATGACCGGAAAGTCAGGATCATCCCTTTGTTCACTTGTCTCTATCAAGTGGTAGCCCGCTTTATCCATGGGAGCTTTGCAATTGGTTTGAATGTGATGGATGTAATTGATATCCATCTTCTTCCGCCACGCAAAGGCTGTGGTCTTGGAATCGCGATAAGTGCCATAGGGATTAACACTGATTTTGCTTCCGGACTGTCCCTTTGGCATGACCTTGGCAATCCGACTAGTTTTGGTATGAGTTTTGATAAAGTTGTCCACCACGGAATTTTGCGGTAAATCCAAGAACTCAAATATCTTGTCCACGTTCTCGTATGGGTCCACACTCAAATCTTCGTATCGAATCAAATAGACACGACCAGGGTATTTATCACGGAGATCGTAAGCCGAAGCCAGGTCTCGATCTAGATCATCACAAACTTTAGTCACATTAGCACAATGGTCCTTCAAACACCAATCCATGGAGGATCGCGAGTTCATGGTGCCCCGTGGATCGCGGATCAAGACTATCACTTTCAAGTTGGGCAGTTCCGGATCAGCCAATAGTTCGGCGGTGTACTCCACCCTCAATCGAACAGTTTTAATTAACCGAATGGGGAAAAGGGGACAGACTGCTTGGTACAGTCTGGGCATGAAGCATGCAGCCTTGCCTGGAAGAAGTCGTTGGCAGACTTGCCACACGCGAAAGTTTTCGTCAAAGAGGAAGTGGTTTTTTCCCAGAGAAACGTGCTTCAAATACCCTAGATTAGTGCTATCATACTGGCACTTGAACAATGATTTCAATAAGCGTATTGCAGGTTCGTAGTCTTCCAGGTTGGAAGCATGTTGGAAAGTGTAATGCAGAGGCTCAAAGGAGTAGTAAGTGCCCGGGTAATGCCGAAAAATATCTCCCGTAAAGGAGGACCCACTTCGCCAAGTGGTGGCGATCAGAATCTGACGAGCATTTTCCGGTGGGATCTTGTCACCCACGTGGTACACAGCATCATTTCCTTTAGTTGTTTCAATCAATGCAGCATTGGTAACATTGAAGTTTGGAGGCTCTTTACTTGCAACTGCCAAGTACTTGGAGGCATCTTCCCCCTTCTTGATCTCACGATCGAGGCGTGCTTTAACGTGTTGAGCCCCAAAAAACAGTGGGTTGTCCAACCCATTGAGTTGGAGAGAGTTGAATCCAAACAAGGATAGCTGTGGTTTGGGCTTAGGCTTCATCATTGGGATTCGGTTCAGAGCCATGAATCTCTTGCGGGCTCTTAAACGAGCTTGAACACTCTTGCCTGTTTTCTGAATATCTGTCATGTGAAGGATTTCACTAATCTCATCGTCCTCTTTTCGGGCTGGTTTGAAGGGTTTGAATTGAGTTTGCTTCGTTGTCTGCGCTTGAACGTGGTCGGTATTCTCCTTAGGGTACTTCTCAGTAGTCTCGGAAAACCTCACTGATGATGGCCCCAGGAATTGCTTATCTTGCAAGGCTATAAGAGATAGTGAATAGAAATTGAACTTTTTTTTTAGAACCACATTCATATAATAGGACGAAAAATGGGCAAAAATATGAAGAAAAGGTTTTGTGCCCAAAAAAACATGCGGCTATCAAGTGTTTATTATAGATACGATGACAGACCGTCATCTGAGGCAAACTTTCCCTGATCAAATTGCGACACTGCTCAGAGAGGAAGAATTGGCTAAGAGAAAAGCTTATAATAACATCAACAGCCCCCTTACGCTGCACGAAATATGTTTTACGTTCTGCACTTCAGAGGGTGCTTTGTCGTTCAGCCTCTTCCAAATAAAGGGCCGATTGAGCCAATTCCTTTTTCATTGAATTATGATGCGTTTGTGTTGCTTGTGGCTAATTCTATCAAAATCTTATTCATAATTAGTGCCCCGGGTCACATAATGTCCGGAAAAGATATTGCGTTCCAGGCAAGGCAAGAGCTTTCCGTTTTCTTTGGACCGTGTGACGTTGCAAATATGGGCTCTGATAGAGGTTATTGAAAAGAACCTGAGCTCAGTTATGGCAACTCTCGGACCAATTTCCTTGACCTTGTGCCCGCCCTCGCTTAAAGGTGCAGGTATACGTGAGAGATGGGAAATGCTTCAAACAATGAAAATAATAAATATGTTTGATTTTTCATGATTGCTTGAAGATTCTGTCTTGATTCCTCTAAGTGTACTGACCAAGTCAATCATCTTCTAGATTTGTGCTGGTCCACGCCTGTACGGATTTTGAGGTTTGGGCTGTACTTTTAGGGTGGTCAAAAGAGAAAAACCATCTGTGTTAGCCGAGAACCATTGCGAGATTGACACCAACTAAAATATATCCATGGTGACACTGAATTATATTCAGATCAACAATAAGCTAGTTTTTTCGTTGTACTCATTCTAATATAACACAACACAAGTTATGTGAGTAATTGAGTTGTTTAGATTTGAGCAAAGCATATCAACAAGTTTTTAATAAACTACTGTGCTTGAATCGGTCTTAATCCAAATGACTTAAGGGTTACAACGAAGCAATGTCATGAAATGGTAAGAGCATCCAAGTCAGGAATAAAGCGATACACAGCAAAATTGGTTCCCACTTTTTCGTGAGCTCTTGGACATCTTTTCAATAATGCTCGAAACATGTTAAGATGTTGGATTAGATTTCATGACGCCAGGGCCATGCAAATAAAAATAATTCTAAAAACTAGACCAATGTTAATCAAAAGATCCATTTAGGCCCTTCGAAAACCAGGCTAATTCTCGAAAATTATCAATGATTAGTGTTATCATGCCATCCCGAAAAGACCTGACGCTTTGTTGTGTTTGCCAAAGTTAAGAGGTATTATTCCAAATTTAGCTACATTTCACCCTGAATTGTTTTTTTAGCCAAACCAACACTAAATATATTTTTTTGTCCTAAAAGTGAAAAATACTGTTCAGAAATTACTACTTTCAGGTCCGGTCCCTAATTGTGAAGTTGGTATGAAACACAATGCTCAGGGGTTCGTCGACCGTTTTTTTGCTGGCATTATATTACCTCGACTCGGTCCTCGAATATATTCATCCATCGATACCAGTGGCATTGGTCGATTCAACGCTATTGGTGGAGAACTTAAATTGTTGATGAATCCCATCATAAGTGATAGCAACCCTGCCGAGAGGATCACTAGGACCACGAATGTTTTTCTTGGCATCTTCATCGATGAGTGGGGTTTCCGTCGGGTTTCCTCTTGAAACAAACAAAGAAATGTATCTCTCGTGGTCGGGATGAAACCCACAAATCGATTAACACTTGTCGGTGGGTTCAAGGCTCGATTTATTTGCCTGAAAACAACATGGTATGACTTTAGAACAGGAACCACCTTCCATATAAATAACTTCTAAAGAAAAGGAGGGCAGTGAGCTCCTCTAATGTTCTAGTGTGAAACAAAAAAAGTTCGTCAAAAAATACCCGCAAAAACGGGACAGAGACCTTCTTGTTGGAAAAGAAAGACGAAAGAGGAAATCTCCCAAGCCGTCACCTCTCAAAATGACATGCAAGAAAAATAACTTTTCTCAACTCGAGAACTCCGATCGCCATAGGCTTCGAAGTCGAAAGAACTAGGTAGAATATGAACGTACCCGTTTTTATCTAACTTATGTCATTCGATCCTTTTTGGTTTGTGTTGGATTCGGCAGATTAACTTTAGAATGGAGGCTTCCAATTAGCAACCTCCTGTCGAGCTGGAATTCGACTTCCGAAGATCAAGCCCATCGTTGGTAGTCGTCCATTGGCAACTGGAACAAAATCAATTCAGTCCATGAGCTCGAATCATGTTGAGAACACATAAAATGAAGAAGTTGGTGCTCAGCGTGTATATAGAATATCACAAAGTAATCTGGTCTCGTAAAGCCAACGAGCGAGCCTCCTGGGCGTTTTTCACGACGGGCGATCGATTTTGTTTCATGGAACCAGAACCCTGAGTGGAACCAAAACCATTAAGAGAAGAACAGAACCATGGCCCTATACTACCAGCCTATCGATTTAGCGATGCACAAGATACTTGCCTCAACTGGCACCACTACTCTACTCACGGGCGGATGGGCATATCCATTTCAAAGGAACTGGAGCTGATCCTCTATCCACAATTCATCCTTATCTGAACACATTTACTAGCCAGAGATCCCCGATCTTTCTTCATCACAATAATAGCAAGTGTTTTCACAGAAGGCTTCTTACTCGTGATATTCCTATCTTCGTCAGTAGTAATCCTCTTATTTTATACGTTGTTTCGAATGTGGTAAAAAAAATGCCACTTGTTGGCAGCCATCCCCGGCCGTGTGACATATTGGTGCTATCTTAGTCGCTTACGAGAAAGACTTGGCAGTGAAAGGAATATGAATGAATAAAAACCAAATAACTCTTAGTAAATCGATATATTTTCCAAGAGATTGCCTTAAACAGATTCTCAGAGGATATGAGAAACACCGTCCTGTAATGAGTTGTAGTGTACACTATACACTATATATGTATATGTATAAAATCCAAACTTACGATGAAGCGTATTTTTCAACAGTAAATGATATTACTTTTGGTCAAGGTGCATAAGAGGAGGGTATATACATCTATATGTAGAAATGTTGTGCGTACTACGTACTATGGTGAGCAGAAGAAGAGTGACTAAAATAAAACAACAAGAAGTAGAAAAAAACTTGTTCTAGAAAGAAAGATGCCGATCTCATCACTCATTTTTGGGCTAGCCAATCCCTCTTGACAGGTGATTTGAAAGGGCCTACTGAACTTGTTTATCACCTAAAATGTTCAGTATCGTGGGAGATTCTCCGTCTTTTTCTTGTCGATTTATCATTTTTTCTTTCAAACGATTTTCGGATTTCCCCCCGATACAAAGGATGAAATCTCCGGTAAAAATTAAGAGACATGACGGGATAAGAGACAAGAGACGGGATAGTGGGCAAGGTCAAGCGCGGTAAAATATCGGATCTTGCAATGAATTAGAATTGGCAGATCGAGATAGGCCTTGTGCGTAAGGCTCGTCTAGATTTGTGTTTAAAAACTTACCCAAGTCGGCCTTAAAAGCTGGCATTGGATCATCTGATAAGTAGAATTGTCGAAGGCAGGAGGGTGAAAGATTATATAGGCTAGGAGCTCTCTATGGAATAAAAGATGATTTCACGCTTTTGACTTGTCTACTCTCATTATATGCCTAAACTGTACGCTCACCTCACACGTTATAGCCCTCCGGCAATTCTCGTTAAAATGTATTCCCTGATTCGGGCATCATTTGTGAATGCATTTAAAACATATAAAATGACATATATTTCAAATCTTCATTGAGTACTATAAAGCCCTAGCTGTTTTAGTCTCTCCCAATGGAAGAGGTTACGCATGTCAGAAATGCTATGTATACCTATATATGATTTTGATTCCTTAAATTCTAGTTTGAAACCACAAGATGGTGCTAGCAGACCAAAATATTCATTCCAGGCTCTTTGGTCCTCAAAGACAAGGTCCTTCAGATCCAGCTCGGCGAACAAAAAGAAAGGAAACAATGACTACTCTCAACTGGAATTATTCACCACGCGGGTGCCAAAAACAGGCCAACATAATTCTTGCTGGCTATGATAAAATACTTTTGCTCGGGATGATAGAAACTTTGCCTACGAGATCAATCCAGACGGTAGGGCAGATTTCTTTTGAACCGATCCAACGTCCCAGAAACTTCCTTTCATTACCAAGATCAATCGGAAAGCTAGATCCACTCTCAGGAAGCGAAAGACGAATCGCTATCGACGGGATCTGTCAGTTGGGAAAGGCTTACTTAGAGTTCTAACGTTTCTTTTCCAGTATAACTCGGGACTGGTTGTTTTTTGGGTGTAGTTTGCGAAATTAGAAAGACTGGATATTGAAGAAGAAATGGAAAAGGACTCTAAGAGACTGTTACCGAAAACAAATTGCTTCTGTCCAAAGAGGGATTAGTCGAAAGCCTTTCGGATAGAAATCACTTACTACATCAACAATATTTACAGGGTTATCGGGATATTTTGCGGCAAGAACGCGAAATGCGGACAGCAGACAAAATTTGTCAAAACAGCTTTCGTTTTATATATGTCTTGGGATACTAAAAGCTTTTTACACTTTTCCACATTTCGACCTTATTCCCAAACGACAGCCATAAGCATTTACCTGCTTATGTGACTAAACCAAGTGGCCTTAAACGTTGTTCAAAAAGCAAAATAAGTGGGATTTTGATCTGGCATCCTTTATGTTCAGAATGGCACAGTTCGAAGCGGAAATTGAAAAAAGATTTGAATTGAAAGATGGCCTCACAATCAAGAACAAGAGACTGGATATTTACTGGGATTTATTTGGTCTGAGACAGACGCAAAGTTTGTAATGTCATTTCAATTTTCAGGAGCCAATATGCATGGTTGGACGACTGTTTCTTGGTAAATGGACGGAGTTCAGAATCCAAAGGGATCTATTGGTGTTCAGCAAAGAAAAAATCCTATTATAGCTCGTTTCCAGAATCTTGCCCCAAAATATCTGGACAACCCTGTAGAGATACTTAACGCACTTCTGACCTGAACAATAATAACATAAAAATGGCAAAGGTTTTCAATTGTAAGGATAGTTCGCTTTCTTTTCCAGAAGAGGGGGAGATTACAGCAAAAATAGAATGATACTATAGTATCATGAGAATCAAAATTTAGTTCAAGAGGAAAGTAAAACTCAAAATAACGGACATATCACATGGTAAGTCGATTATGGAAAGCGATCAACGATCCAAACATATTCTTTTCAATGTAAAAGAACATTTTTGATGTCAGTTCGTAGGCTTTAATCATCCAAATACTTCCAAGGTTAGATGGAGTAAAACTGTACTTTGAACCCAAAACAATATAAGCCTAGAAATGCAAGTAAACTTTCCAAAAAGTGACTTATGTTGAAAAATGTATTTTTCTTTCTTTCTTTCTTCAATTTACACAGGTCTGTCAGAATGATTCAGCGCTTTTTTTCTGCTAAGGTGTGTGTGCACCAATTCAGGTTGAACTGAGTCAAAAGTCGTCTACGTCAGTAGGTCAACACACCAAAAGCTCAAAAAGGTTTTGACAAAATCCGTGCCCTTTTTAGAAAGGAATCAATGAATCCAAGTTATTTCTTGCTTCAAGTGAGATTTACTTGGATTCTTTGTGAATGTAATGAAGGTGTCCAGTGAAAGTTTTGCTTGTCCGTAAGTCGAGGAGTTGATTCTCATTGGAGTTGAAAAAGTCGCATATGGCGTTAAAACACGACCTACATAAGACGAAGATATTTTGGAAACAATTGGCTTTGAAATCGGCTTCTTGCTTAACTACTTCCAATTCTTATACGACAAGGAGCTTTCAGTTTCTTGAATTTTTGGAAAGATCAATCCGCGTCAGATTTAACGAGGCTTTTAAGCCCTATCGCTGTTTCAGTTCGGTTCATTGATAAACAAGATGAAATTATGTTCTTCAACCATTTGTTACTGCCATTTATTGGAAGTCTCTTTTTCTGACTTGATCATCGTGAAACTAAAAAGACAATTGTTTGAAATTGAAACTAACTTTAAAGCCTTGACAAAGAATACATTTTCAAACACCTGAAACAAAAAAGACACAAAGGCTTTTTCATCGATACTCTAAGTGCTCATGAGAAAGAAAGGCCCCAGAAAATGAATCGTTGATAAACACGTGGAAAGTCATTAAGACCTGTCCTTACGGAGATGATTTTTCATCATTAAGGTGTTTTCCTCAGACAAAATGAACGACGTTCCATCTCTTTGTTGATCCAAGTGGATTGATCCATTGAGTAAAATAACTGCCTTTTGGAGAAAAGGCTTAACACAATTTGACATATCAAAAAGGTGTTTTCCAGCATAATAAACATGGGAGGGAAGAAATGTTAAACTGTATCATTGTTGATTTAGAATCCCATGCGTCACTTCATCATTTTAATCGTAAAAAAGTAGATATAAATGTCCGAAAGAGGCAAATTCTAATCTTTGAGCAACGATGCGTTACGTTGAAAATCAAGATCATTGCAATGCTAACTCTGTGCAAGTCGATTATTCGGCCACATCTTGAATATGCTTCGCCTATTTGGGCTCCCATGAGTTAAGTAGATTTGCAAAATTTCGAGCAGGTCTAAGGGTGTTTTACCAAGAATATTGAAGACATGAGAGAGCTCTCATATTGGGAGGGGCTGATACAGTACATTGCACCTTGAAAAGCCCTCATTGGCGTTAAGGCAATTGGTGGTGACCTCGGGGGCCTCGCTTCAATCCTACAGGTCAATTAAAAAAATCTCTGTCTTCATTCTCGGGCGCCTTCATTATTCCTGTGATATGCTAATATGTATATGGGGGTATGTAGGCGTTAATCCGTTGACTGATTATATGCTAAATTTGGACAAATTACTGACCAACGTCCTGGTCAACCCTCATTTGAACAGCTAACCAGATCCGTCAACTTTAATTCTTTGAAGTGGACTAAATATCTATCATATGAAGTTAGATAAGGATTATAAATCTTTCACTTTGAACTGCTAAGATAATATTACCAATGGGATTAAGGAAGCCCGCAAAACATAAAATAATAATATTATGCTTTATATTTGATTTAGTTTGCCCGTTATTGGTACTTTCTCGGATGGTGGAAGGAATATCAGTAACAGTGGATAGCATGATAATCAGAAAACGGATAATATTTTGCTGTTTGACCTTCAAACCTTGAGAAGACAGACAATAAAGGCACTTTACTAAAATGTACAGGAAATATGAGCAAATGCCATTAAATCTCAGCTGACCGGTAGTCATCGCCCACCATTACTAAGCTAACTCTCCAAACAAATTTAACTAGATAAGTGTTATGAAGGCCACCACTTTGCAGTATATGACGCCTTCTTTGCTTTTACAGAGAACTAGAGCTTTGTACGTTGCACAAAGCCTTTTCAAGTTGTTTTGAAAAGAACGTATTCCTTTCAAATAAACCTTGATATTGAACAGCATTTGATCCGTTTTTTATTGCGATCATCATGTTATTATCATTTTTCCAAAGCATGTATCAGCTATCTCTTTGATGTCGTTGCCTCTAGCAGAAACAAAAGTTTCATTTTATGCACAAATAGTTTGTCGCCATACTATTATCCATCATAATAGTAACTATGAGGCTCATGCCTTGAACTGAACTAATTTCAGGATTGCAAGAGCTCTTAAGTCAAGCATTTTCAGTGTCTCGTTTGAACAAAATTTAGTACTATCATGTGGCTTACGAAATACTTAGTTGTTCCCTGCCAAGGACTTTAAGATCCAAGAACTCTATTGTATATAAACAAATGAATTTTAAGGTACGAGCCAAAGGTAACTACAGGGAGAAATTAAGGGCTTCTGAAAATGTTTCTTCACACTCAATGATCAGCTTGATCATATCGAATCCGAAATTTTCATTACCCGGGACGGTTGACAGGCAAATAACATATACTCGATGATCCGTATTTATTGCAAATATCATCGGTCACCCTCCGATGTAAATATAAGCCGCCTGAAGACAACTCCAGGAAGCTCACATTTCCGTCCATGGCCCAGTCTGTTGATATAAGGGATTCGCCCTTCTTGCACTTAGCTCTTCACTTTCGAATGGTTCGAGAATTGAGACCGACAGCCTCACTCACCTCCCTCGGCCTTCTGCCAGCCTCCAACAAACCCAAAGCTTTGGTTCTAACCTCAAGACTAAGCTCAGATTGAATTTTATTACTGGGACTTTCCCTTGCTTTATCTTCAGGGGGTCAAATTATCGGAAGGTCGCCAATGCCTTGTAGGTTGAACTTGGATCAATTATGATATTGCATTAGGTATTCAACTGTCCCTCTCAATGAAAAAAGGGGTCAATATCATCAATACATTTTTTAAGTGGGGAGAAACATGTTCAGAGGGCTCCCAAACTGGCCCTTTATTCGTTCCACCCAATATGTCATCCTTTCACATTTCCCTCTCATATTGAGCATGGACCTCATTTTGAGGATCCCCCATTTTCAATTAGTTCAATGACATTGCGCTCCACTTCAAATTGTCGATGAGTGGTTGATCCATGGTGATGGAGGATCCTCGAGGCTTCTAACTTTGTGTCAGACTTTCACCCAAGCCTCCAGACTAACAATAGGAGAAAGGGGAAAACCAAGTACCGTTATGTGGCACACATGGAACATTAATCTTCATTCCGGATTCATCTCGTCAAAAGTGTTTCATCTAGCCAAAAGGTTTGACTTTCTGATATGTCTCTATCCAAGCTAGATGGACATCCATCTACATTCCCGTTTTAGGGTATTTTTGTGTTCATGTAAAAGTCGCTTCTTGTTACTCAAGAATGTTTAGATAACTAGCAGAATATCAATGGAACTAAAAAGAAGTTGGTCCTCCATCAAATGACGATTAAATGCTTACTTGTTCCCATCCACCATTTTCACGCCACCATGTAGTAACACAAACCAACGATAGAAAAACTAGCTATCTTTTGCCATTAGAAGCCCATCCAACTCCTAACTTGGCACATGGAGATCCAAAATATCTATCAAATAGGACACACAAACACACAGACACAAGAGCAAACTGACAAGCAGAGTAAGAGAGTTTCTCTCGTAAGTATTGACATCCGTCCGTCTCTAGTGGTGGCACTGGCCCAATTCTGAGCCGAGACCCCATTATCAATGCATGGGACTCGGAAGAATCTAATGCAAGCAGTGTTGTGAACTCATTGCTTGACAAAAGGATCGCCCAATTTTGCCCTGGGACAAGGAACTAGAGGGCTGTTGCAAATTGAAGGGGTATTAGATTAAGCATCTGGAGTGAGTTACTTGATTCGAGATTCTTAAAACGGCCAAGGCACACACAATAGGGTTAGGAACAGAGTCCCGGGGAAAAAAATGAATGAAGGAACATGCAATACTACTGGATGCTTGCATTCATTTGTGTTCCTAGGTTGAAGGCCACGAGCAAGGACAAACCAACACTGTCCAAATGCATTGCGGATTTGCTAGAACACCTTACCTTCTTCTCAAGGGAGGACGACCATGTCATATTTGATTTGTTTGTTGTTATGGTGTGTGCTTTTCTTTGGCTGGCGGATAGTTTCACTGTCTCACAGAGTATATATATATATTCATATATTTTGAGAGATCTCAAGAGATCCTTCTGGCGTAAATGCGATGTCTTGAGACACTCCGCACCCTCCCTCTTCTGGGTTCCAAGGTGAAAGATGCGAACACGATGAGAGAGAGAGGGCTCGAAGCGTTGCTCCATCAGCCATGTCACAGAGAAGCGAGGTTTAGAGCACGCACTTCCGCAGTTAGACCGATGTCTCAAAGAAGGGAATTTGCTCGTGAGCGTCCAAAAACTTCCAGGACTTTCAAGCATGTATCCCCAAAGCAAGGAGGACGCAAGACAAGATGCTGCGCCCCCGCCTTAAAAACTGAGAACGAGGGTTGCTCGTGAGCACACATGGGCGCGCACTGAATCACTTGAGGTGCGCTTAAAGTAACAGAACAAGCCTTGGCGAGAGAAAGAACAAACCAGAAATGGACAATTTAATATGGAAACTAACCATATATATGATGCAAACTCAACACATGTCCTTATAGTGTGGCTAGCGCACTGGAATTGTCAACGCTTGTTTAAAAAGATCAGTTGGGGGAATTTCTTTTGATTATTAGGATTTTACAATGTGAGTATGCCTAGATGTGGATTAGGCTTTTGTGAAAGAAAGGGAGATAGTTGATGATGGTTGTTTTAATAGTACCAAGTTTCTGTTGGAATATACTCAATAGGAGTCAATTAAGCAGATAATTGCCTTTTTTCTGAAAAATTCATATTGATTAACTTCCATGATCATTGAATGAGCTCATTATGCTCCATTATACCAACTTCAATTAAATGTTGCTAACCACTCTTTAGCTAATTCCACCGTAAAAATGAAACATTTTTCCAGATCCCTAGGTATATTTCAATTAACAAGTCCAAATATTCGCCGATTTTATTGATAAAGTCTCCATTACACGGTAGTTGTGATGGTACATTTCAAAATAATCGCTCTTCAAGACGATGAATCCATTCAAGTCTATGAATCAAACCTGCTCTTGGTGCTTACACTCTGTGTTTCCTCTTCCTTGGCCGGCTGAACTTCTAGCAGAGAGGGGGAAAATAATAGTGGAATTGGACCCTGAGAGTGCTGTACGAGTACGTAGACGTCGACATAACCCCCAACGACTCATCTTCGCAGCATGCGATGCCAACTAGGAAAATATTAAGCCAGGTTTTTTTTTGCTTTCGTAGCAACTGAGAAGCAACTCGAGCATCGAACTTCTATACGGCTGATGTTTCACAAAACTTGAATGTATTTCCGAGCCTCCCATTATCAATTCACTTCGAGCTCCATTAAATCAAGGATGTGCGATAAGCACGTACGCACTCTACAGTAGAGTTTGAGTCACTTTTGAGATCCTCTTTTTCTCTGTTAGGAATCGAATTCAAATAAGCTAATGGCCAGAAGTGGATGGAACTAACCGACGCATGATCCATATTTTATGAACTTCGCATGAATTTTCAATGCCTCGATCGACAGATCTTGTTCAGGCCATTCAGCACAAACCAACGTCACAATGCATTCAAGGTCATTTCTTTACTGTCGACTAAGGAACTGGCCTGCCAAAGCCAAGCAGATTCTTCAACAAATCTCAATCTGTTTCCACGTGACCCTTGAATATCGATCTATTCAAACAGAACACGCATTTCCCAGTTAAAATGGTTTTAACTGGCACGAAGAATCGATCTGATAGAAATCCTCGCCCGACCAAAATAAGAGCAATGGAAAGTGGGGAAACCGTTATGAAACGGTATTTTGATTGGGAGTTTATTAATTCCTACGGAAAAAAATTGCTTCCTCCCATCAGTCTCTGGTTATTGAGCACCAGATGCTGCTTCTAAGGTATGGTCCCAGTTGTTGGAAAGTTACCTGTCTCATTTGAACCACGAAATAACGGGTGCTAATGCAGAGTGATCTTCGCCTCAGAGCGAACGGCTACCTCATCTGTACAGACCGTCGTCATTTCAATGTGCAATGGAATCACTTTCTTTACAACAAGGCGGAAGAAAACTTGAGTCCCAATGTACCCTTATAGCTTGAGGATCAATTTGACAGAGTCTGAACATTCTTTACCCATGTCCAAATACGTTTTCATTGCTTCCTTTTTAAGCTGAATCTGAAGGTTCCTCATGAAACCCTTGGCGAGAAACTAATGAGTACCTCAGTTGAGACGGTTGGGAATCGTGTTTATTGTTGTACGTACAGTTCACGTCGCTCTTTGCGGGAAACTTCATCGGGAATGCCTCATCATTAGGCACATGGCAAATTTTACAAGAAAAAGTCCTTACTCAAAATTAGTCGTACATATCGTATCGTATCGTAACGTTCAAATTCTCACTCGTCCAAGTTGAGGTTAAGCTAAACGGGTGATACAAAATCGAAGGATAAAGACATTAGACATGTGGGAATAAAAATTAGGAGTGAGAGGAATTCGTGTAAAGTTCCAAAATATGTTTGATGTCAGTGGTTACCAGAAACAGCCAAGCACTCCGTGACAGTGAATGAAAGGTGTTTCAATCACTACTGAGCGAAATCAGTATGCAATCAACTATTGCACTATCCTTGAATTCCAATTTCAGTAATCTCGAATCATAAGAACTTCAATAAGTGAAAACTGGAGTGTAATGCCAGGAAATGATGAGCAGTAGCTTTATTGAAAGGATGAAGGTTGAAAACCGTTTCAGGGTGAGGCCTAGATAACCGATTAGTCCGGTTTCTTAATGAGATCGAAGCCGTCCGAGGTATCCGACGGCAATTGGAAAGACCTCCAGTTAAATTGAGACCTCCGTGTCTTGGCTAAAAAGAGCAATTCGTTACACAACCGTCACTCGCCCAAAAATGTTCTGGCGTTACTCATTAATATTACTTTTAATAAGATTTTATATGACCAATATTTCAGTTTTTTGCCTCATCAAGGCCAAACTTTGCTACATCATAGACTACATTTTTTCGTTTCAAACCGTCCTAAAATGTAAAGGTTTCCTGCCAATATGTTATGCTAATGAGCTTTGATGATATGTATTAGTTTCGCATTAGCGATGGGAAGGAGGCCTCCGAAGTCTCAAGCTTTGAATTTATAACCAGCCTGAGACCTCATCAAGAGAGTCTTGAATCCAGCTTAAATCCAACCTTCCTACCAACAGCCTTACCATTTTGACTCCAATATTGAAAAGTAAAATTAATCAATGCGCTCGCTATATATGAATGTTGGCAAGTTAGCACTGCATAGCTCTCAGGCTCGTTTGGCCATGTCAATGGAAATGCATAATAGGACAATAATTTCTTTGCCAAATTTTGAACTATCTCAGCAGTTTCAATTTTATGGGGTAAACATGCCTAACGCCCTTCTGAAATTTGATACTTGGGAAGCAAAAGACATATTTAAAAATTCAAAATAAACATATTCAAGGTGGGGATTTCAAATCCGGACAAAGTTATGGTATCATAATTTAGGCTTCTTAGGCCTTCATATGAGACCATAGGGCAATGATATAACATATCAACTTCCAAGCACCATCTACTCCAATAGGTTTGGAATCAAGCTCTTACTAGAGCTTTGACAAGTCCAATGCCTTCACTAATGACCCTGTAGCCGAGCTGGATCGATTATTAAAACATTTCGATGACCTGTTCATCCAATCTTTAGATGTTAGGAAAAGGGTACGAATGAAGAAAGTAGATTCTCTTCTTCCCACTAGCGGGTTTACTGACATGAACCACAAAGCTGTGTTTGACAGGAAAACAACTCTCGTGTTACTCCTGGGCGACCCACGCCTTGGAGAAGACGGTTCTGGGCGTGTCCTTGGATCTTGTCGAGACACCGCCCAGCTCCAGCCACTTGGAGCATATTTGCTTTATCCAGAGCGACGGTGTTTCCAGGTGACTCATCCGTTACCATTATCAATGCCATAGACTCATTGTTGCTTTGGTTAAACTTCATCAATCCTTTTCCGATTTTCAAATTGTATTTATTTGGATCAGATCATCATTCTATTTGGAGGAGAGTGGATCGTTGTGCCACAAAACCGGCATTGTAAAGACAAATTATTGCACCCAACAAGCCTTTTATCATTTGCCCGAGACAAAAAAAGATTAATCAAAAATTGTCAATGTTTGGAGCACTTCACCTCAAATGCAGATAAATGCAGGTATCAGTTTATTTAGTTAATGTAAATGGAACACTGCACCCCATGTCCCAAAATTATTGCTATGACTTCAAGCGGCCACAAGGTCAGCGAAATAGCAAAATCACTTGGAATCACTAATCAGTCGATCTGTTGCCTCCGGAAGAGATCAGCACATTTCCACCGAGCTTCTCGAGAACGTTCCAGATCGTATAAAATTCATATTCGAAATCAAACACGCGGCCTCTGTGTTGCAACAAAGTGCACTGCTTTCCAAAGTCTTTGGAGACCTCGATCATGTCCACCTCCAAAACTTCATCGAAGGAGTCCATCCGCAAGGGGTGTGGCCGTGGTTGCATTCGGCTGATGGAGGCCATATTGAAAGAGTTCACTTCAAATGTTAAAGTCCTCTTTTGCAATAGTTCTTAAGGAAGCTACCTAAGGTTAGAAAGAGAGAACTTTGACTTTGGGACATGGGGTAATGTGGTTAGGGTCGATTGGTACTATGGACATTATTTCGTTCACAAAATCTCCTCAACTACAAGCCGTGAAGTGGATGCCCTTCTTCGATGGGTTGGGGAGTTAGTTTCCCCAAAACCATATTGTACGGTACATGACAATGGAATCGAAAACATATCCAGCTGGACATTTATGAGCAACAGGTGAGCCGGAGTGTGCCTCTCCAGAAAAAAGGCTTCCTTTTATCGTTGGCTGGGTTATTGCCAAATTTTCCTCCAAAGCTGTGTTAGCCATAAGATATAATCTTCCTGTTACTTAGATATTTCACAATCCTTGCTTTGAAGATTTCTCTTCAACCATTTAGGGGCATCTGAAATGACCCAAAGTCGGTCAAAGTGACATACGTAGATGGATGGTCTCGGCCTCCGCCTCCAAAAAAACCTGACTAATATGGGATTTTTGAGAATTTGCGTAATTATAAGAACCATCTGTATTGGTTTTTATATCTTAAAACACTTTTTATTCATTCCTTAATTCTTCGCTTTCAATTGAGTGCTTAATACTCGTACTTCATCAATTCCTTGCAATTTGTCTTCAAAGTCAGCCGTCACGTATTCCGATTTTGCGAATTCAAATCTAGTAATTATTTTTTTTCCTGTTCTCCAAAGGCAAAATTATGGAGAGCGAACCTTCTACTAATACACTAAGGCTGCTAGCCTTCCGTTCAAGTTTTCCAAAGAGTCATTCAACTTCCTTGGCCATCCGCTGAATAGCTTTGTTGACATTGAGTTTGCGTTTTCTAATGGAATTCAAATCACGTCTCAGATAGCGTATCAATGATGAGGATAACATAATTAAGTTTTTTTTGCATGCCTCAGGGACAAAGTGGCTGGCGGTTCTAACGCGCCATGAAACTCTAAAGAAGATCCGAATGTGAAGTGAACACAAAGATGAAAACACCAATTGACCCTTTTGAAGCCAACCTGATTTTGATTTAGTAAAGACAAAATTGACCTCTCATTAGTAAAGGCGACAGATTGATGTCATTCATGTGATTACATTCTGAAATCTGCGAAATTCGTACCTTGATTAGTGCGTCTAGATTTTTTTTACTCGCACCAGATCTGCCTATGAGGGCAAGATGCACAACATGTTTGCCAAGCTAAATTTGAGCTCAAGAAAGCATATTGCAAAGTATATTAGAACCTTAACACTTACTTATCCAATGCCTTCTAGAAATATGGACTATGAATGCCTTTCCAACCAAACAGCCTGCTCATGGTCAGAGCAACTCTGGACCAGTTTTTGAAATATAGAAATGAAATGGCACTTAGATTTCCTCAATTAAATCATAATATTTCAGCTCATTTGTTTGTAGAGTGGGTCGTTTCAAAGGACTACTATTAAAAGCTGATATAGCTGATCGAGAGCAAGTCAAAAGTTCAAATTTCAAATTATACTTATAACTTAAATATATATAATTATAGCAGGGCATTAGCAACGAAATTAGAAGTAACGAAATGACAGTCATTCCCTCCATTTTTCGAAAAAGGGACTGTAATTCTGTTACATTTTAAAATTGTGTAATTGTAACGACCCAAAAACTAAAAAGAAGTACTCTTTACTCGTTTCTTCTTCAGCTTCCAGAATGGCCTTTAATTTTTCAGTTATATTGTGACAGCTGAGGAAACTTACCGCTCTACAGAAATTGCCACCTTTTGTTATTACTATCTAACACAAAATGAAGAATGAAAGGGTTAAAATTGTGCTTGCTTATAACTACTCTGAGGGTGTTCTTGGTTTGAAATCTGGTTGCATTTGCTACTTTATTGTTTAATTCTTCTCAATCATGTTCCTTTGGATTCAGTGCAATAATCAAGCAGGGAAAATCCTTCTTTTGCTTGAGTATGATGCATTAAATTTCCAAAGCATCCACATTTCCACGACTTAAGGCAAAGGCTTATATGAGGAAAGCTTTACCGGTTTGACAATGTCTAATACTGTTTTTCCATCATGACTTTTGCGACATTGTTGCAGGTCTTCAAGAACCATTACCCCATCCAGGCTCCCAGTCTTGACCCCGCAAAGCATAATGATGCAATACATTTTGAACAATTATGCCAAGACTAAATGCCAATGTACATTATTGAAAAGTGCTGAGACAAAATCTTCAAATTTTACGCGTTAGCACTCCTTGAAGTAAAAAAACCAATTTCTTGAGAGAAATATGGTATTGATGTGGCAAAACCATTAAATATTGGCCATCTAAATCTGAGTGAAAGTAACGACTAACTCCATCCAATTTTTTTTTTCGATTAGTGTTTGTGTAACGAATTACTATTTTTGACCAAAATAATTGTAACTGTAATTCGTTCCATTTATTGAGGAACGACAAATGCCCTGTTAATCAGTAATCACTGTACCTGACTTTGATATCATTGCCTGATGAGTTCCCTACGCCTGATTTGGCCCTAAATTTGTCATACTTCATCTAACTAGAGTTTTTACAAAGTTTTGAATAAAGAGAATGGTTAAGTAGATATGTAGTTTTTCTTTAGGTTTGCTGTCCCCATCGCTAGAAATCCATGACTTAATAATAATTGGTAAAAATGTGCTCGGACGCATGAGAGGTACCTCAGGAAATTGCGAACTCAAGGGGCTTGAAGACTTCGTATTCACTGTACAACTTGCCACTTGTACAAAAGCATCTACAACACTTTTACCCACATTGACCAATTTTGTCTCTTGTTTGAATCCAAGTGCTATTTGATTTTCTTTCCAACTTGTCAATGGATCTATTACGGCCACATGGTTCAGAAATTCGAGACCGCCCGTAAAAAGAAATGATGCTAAAATTTGAAGCACCCATCAAAATGATGATAGCCTTTAGTTTCTAAAACACTTTTGAACAAGTTACTTGGCTTTTGGAATTGGCTAGTTTTTTTACATTTTAATTTTAAAGCCAGCATTTGAATTTGCCACCCAAATTTGCTTTGACCGAGTCGAAGTGTCTATCAGTGATATAGAAATGTCTACGATTGGATTGATTTCAAGCAACTCGATGATCGTAGTGATTTTGGGGCCTGGCCGCCTTTGACTTGTATGATTGGTCGTGTATCTGAACTCTAACCTGCATTTCTCTCTCGACATCGTTGCTGGCTGGTAATAACGACTTTTATGAGCCATCATTGTAAATTTCTACCGTCAGTTGTGGTGCTGGTTTTGATTCAAATTACTGGGAATCAAATAGGCATCAAACATTTCAAACGGGATTTTGATTGAAACGGTGAAATGCGATTGCTTTTAATTTCTGGTCCCTTCTTTTGTCCCATCTGTTTACCTTTAGGCCCAAAGGGATTGACGAGAAACGAGATTGACGCCATTGTGCCAAAGGAAATGGTGCTCGAGTGTAAGGATCACTTGGTTTTGAGGAAATGTTAGTGACATCATGACATCATGAGTCATTAAACTTCCGATCTAATGCTTGAAACATTGGAAGTACAAGTCTCTGACTTCACATCAAAAAACTCCAGCAGATACCTTACCGACAATGGGGACCATTCGAGACAATTATTTGCCATCTATGTATATGAATTGTACTGAACTCTTCTTTTTCCGTCTGAGATGAAAGTGCCATTTTCAGTCAAGAGCACGAATGAATTTTGACTCCTTATTTGAACAAATTGCTCATAAAACTTGAGACCAACACCCTGAAATCAGTTTTCGTTGGAGAGCATCTTAGTGAAATTGTTCCGTCCGACATCACAGGTGGTGAATAAATGTGAATCTGGCGCTCCAGCGGACCTTTTAAGGAACCGTTGAATGACGAATTTAGAGCCTTGGGTGATATTCGCAAGGATGTATATTCAGTGATTGGACAAATGCGTAAATGTGTATATCAAAGCATCTCAAATGAACCACTATTCCATCATACATCCTTCAGAAACATCAAGCAAACATTTGGAAATAACATTTAAGCTCCCAACGGATTGTTTTCAAAATAAAAACTGGAACCAAGACACGCACAGCCCCAACTCAAACTCTCAATCTAGGAGCCTAATCCACATTGAAGAGATGTGATCTCCACACTAAATTATATCTGAACGGTGAAACACACCTAGGAGTCATTTTGTTGGTGGCATAATTAGTTAATGTTCAAACTTATTTATACTTTTGCCATTTATTGTATATTTCATGAAATAAACAATGAACCAAAGTAATCCTTTTTTTGTTTGATACAAAACTCTTTAGAAATGGTGACCAATATGTTTCAGCGTCAAATGGAGCCATTGGAGTTTTATTAAGTCAGAGACTTTCTTAAGGCAATCATGAATGAGGCGGGGCAAAAACCTGAGGTTCAGGGATAAAAACCGAGCTCCAGGAGCAATAACCCGCCTCTAAGTCGAACATATTAATACATCTATCATCTTCCCAAAGTACTGGTTACAATGTTTGTTATGGTCAAAATTGCTTGTCAATACCAATGAAGACAAACGATAACTTGTAGTACACTGAATAGCTGAATTGAGGCTGACCGTGTTATGAGGCATATAATAGTCGTTTTCACAAACCATGAGCCTCGTCCAGACAAATCTTAAAGTCAGACTTCGAATACATGAACTTAAGGCCGTCTTGCCACAAATTACCGTCGCTGAAGCGTTTGCCCGAAATCAGTCGCCTCATACACATTTTTATATCTCTGGTAGACACCTCGACTCGGTCAAGGTGGATAAAATACTGGATAAAAAAAATAAAATTTAAAAACCTAGCCAATTCCAAAAGCCAAGTAACTTGTTCATAAGTGTTTTAGAAACTTAAGGCTATCATGAATTTGATGGGTGCTTCAAATCTTAGCATCATTTCTTTTTACGGACGGTCTCGAATTTCCGAACCGTGGCCAATCAACAAGTACCAACTCAAAACATGAAAAAGCCTCGAAGTCTAAGGTTGCGTGATTTTATTGGTATGTTGCGCCACAACAAGAATAAAACTCTTCGAGTTAGTACGAGATTCTTAGATTTAAACGCACTTTTGGAGTCTGATTTTGATACTTTAGGTGTGTGATAATCAATTTGACGCATTGCGTTAAACGGACTCGTCAATGCAATCCTCGTAACGATGAGTCATCCAAGAAAATCATGGGGCTTTTTAATGGCAGCCTTACATGTGTCCCGTTTTAGATTGGGTTGATTACATAGGAATGGATTGAGTAAAAAAATTATGAAACAAACTCGGACCAGTATTTGAAGGGTGAATCAAAAACATCTCTTTGCATCTCTCCCTCTGCAAAATATGACAAGCACTACCCACTACTTTTGTGAATTAGTTTGAACGATCTCACTTCCCAAATTTAGACTAGTGTCATGGCTTATCAAAAATCATCAACCATCACTACATGACCACAAGGTAAACAAACCCCCTTTTGATAAATCCACAAGGCTCTTTTGGATGTCTGCTATGTACTGTACACATTTATAAAACTTAATATGCCATCTTCAACTTTCAACACAATGATTTTCCATAATCCCAGAACAAATTATGGGCTACTCTGTTCCTTTTTGCCTGTAGATGGCTGGACTTAGTCTTGTTTCCTTAAAAAGTAAGGAAGGGGGCTATTCTTGAAAAATGTCAGGGTGGTTAAAAAAAAAGTACCACTTTATTGGCTGCAAGTCTACAATTTCTAACTTTGTTTTGATTTGGAGATTACGTTTCCGGTTTCGCAAATCTAACCGTGCTAGATGCCTAAATAGAAACCTTTTTGGATTATAATGAGACATAATTACAAAGGTTAGGTGATTCCTTTTTTTTCTTACCCCTGGGAGATGAAAAACTGTCAGAGGGCCTGTCGGGCACTCTTAGGGCAGCTATGGCTAGCTTGAGCCGTTACATGTATTTTATTTCTACTGTGGCCTTAATCATGCATGTAATTGTTTTGAATCAAAAAAATGAACTCTTTTTCGCACACTTTTCATCCCAAAAAAGTACTTATTACTGTCTGAAAAAACTATGAGCATCAAGTATAATAAATAT
>NC_081449.1:14747099-14768815 GCF_007210705.1 Tigriopus californicus | reverse complement strand
TGTGCGGACTTCCTTGTTTGATTCAAAACTATGACGTTCATGGTCTTGCTAAAAAAGAAATAATTGCATGTAACGGCTCAAGATAGTCCAAGCCGTCTAAGAGTGCCCAAATGGCCCTGTGACCCCATTTTATCCCCCCCGCGGCTTTAAAGATCATTTCTCATTGTGGTAAAGATTGCATCAAAGCTTCAATCTAACGCAATAACATATTTTCATAATCACGCAACTAAAGTATCAAAGTCGGGCTCCAAAAGTCCGTTTGACACCGTTTGATACATAGATCGACGCTTTGTACAGAGAGCGCTGTTATCGCATGTTTTGCCGTCAGCTGTCGTCGGAGGTCAACAGTTTGTCTCCAATTTCAGTGAGTTTGATGCAAAATGCCGCAGCATTGCGTTGCATTACGTTGCAAAAACCGCTCAAAAGGACGATCCGCGGATGAACCGAAGATCACCTTTCATCGCTTTCCACAAGACAAGTCTCTTCGGAAACACTGGGTGGAGGCCATTCGTCGAGATCTTTGGTCACCAAGTCCTTACTCTCGCCTGTGCTCCAGTCATTTTTCTGATCAGGACTATGTCCCAGGTAAATAAAATCTTTGTGGCTATGGGATGTGGATGCTTTGAATTTTGCCTTGATCAGAATCTCATTTTGTTTCAGACAGACAGAACCGGATGTTAAAGTGGGGCGCCATCCCAAGCAAGTTTGTTGGTCGGCCCGCCCATCGTCCAAAACGGACCTCCACCAGGAGAAAATTGAAGCGACAACGAAATTGTAAATCGGAAAGTTCAAGAGCTTTGGATGATGATGGTCTTTCTGACCAAGCCCCGTCCAAAACGCCAACAATCGACCCCAACTGTGTCGATCACAACTATGCGTACCCAAATGATATTGATCACATTACCAAGCACTGCAATTTTCTCCGAAAATGTCTCCAATCCAAGTTGGCCCAAGAGCGAATCGTCAAAGAAAAGCTAAAGCGTTCCCGATCTTCTGTGGCCAAATTCAAAGAGATGATTGACAAACTTTGGCAAGAAGACATCTTGTCCAGAGAAGGAGTTTAACATGAGGACAAATTTGGCGGTGAAGTTATCGTAGCAAAATAACGGTTGGTACTCTTTGTGAATAAAATGCTTAACTTGTAAGAGAATAAGATACTCGTGCATTCAAACTGTTTGTGATTTGAAGCCCCTAACTTATCAAAAATGAGATGGTGAAATGATAGCAGACTTTAGACTTTAAGGATAAGAATGACGTTTGATTTGAACTTTTTCTCATTTATTTCTTGCCGCATTTGTTCAGTTTCATTTGTCATTTTCAAAAAACCAAAGCTGTTGATTTTAAGCCCACACAAAATGTGCAAGGAGTTGACTTCTTAACCAGCCTAAAGAAACATTCTATTCCTCTACATTAGAAACTCAATGTGCACCAGTCTATCAAGTCTGCTGATTGTGAAGCATTTTATACGGAAAGGGTCACCAAAACTTATGTTGCCCCAAAAGAGCTAAATAATTGTCTCAAGAAATTCAAATCTGGCCCCAAGTAATATAAGACAACCATTTTTATCAGTTTCAACGCTTGCTAATCGTGTCTCATGATAACCAATATTTGCCAAAAAATTAATGATATATTCTACTCCCTTTGTAGGATTGAATCAAACAATTAAACACACTTGAAAATCTTTGTTATCAGATCGCTCGCCTCTCGTTGAAATGATTTTAATCAAAAATGAATGTAAGGGGTGCATATTATTTGATTCACACTCAGTTTTAGCCTTTTACTGATATAGGTGAGATTATGTTGATTGCTTCTATATCACAGTGGTGAAAATACCCTTTAAAGTTTTGATGGAAATTCCCAAGCACATCTTGGCATTTTTCTCCCTTAGAAAATCATGGGGAACAATTTTAATTTTATTGCTTTCTGAAATTCTTGCCCACATAAAAAACTTACATACTTAAAATCATTATAAGAAATAAAATTTTCAAAAAGCCACCCAATGTAAGTTGGGAGCACATTTAGTTAGCTCTTGAATAAGAATTATGAAATCATCTATTTCACCGCTTCTTAGTTACATGGAATTTAGTGGTCCAAATTTCATCGTTTTTAGCCCCAAAATGCCCCGGTTATATGTTAATTCAATTTTCCAAAGAATTAATATCGATTTTCAATATCACAAATACAAAAGATTATTTTTCCTCTTCTTAAATAGTCTCATAATAGCTAAAAATGCTATATAATGTCACTTAAAACACACTAAAAGTGTAATCTTTGAAAATGTGTACATGTGTACACTTAGTTATGCATTTACTTGAATTTTGAAGACAATACATACAACAAACAATGTTATAGATTTTGTCGTTTCTTGAAGACTTTGTTGAAACTGATTAAAAATAGCTTCTTTAATGTTTCATTAATGTTTGTGAAATTTTCAGTGATCACTCAACTAAATTAACCTTGGACGCTTTTAAATATGATTTTTCAAAAATCTGCTTTTTTGAGGGTTTTAGATATGGTTGTGCAAGGTTTTAAGTTAATTTGAAATTATGCAAGAAATGGAAATATAATCATTCATTTTTGCGATAATGAAAATCGATATTACATCTTTGGGAAATTGAATTAACATATAAGCGGGGCATTTTGGGGCTAAAAACGATGAAATTTGGACCACTAAATCCGATGTAACTAAGTAGCGGTGAAATAGATGATATCGTAAATTACATTCAAGAGCTAACTAAGTGTGCTCCTAATTTACATTGAGTAGGTTTTTGAAAATTTTAGTTTTTATAATGGTTTTAGGTATGTAAGTTTTTTATGTGGACTAGAATTCCATAAAACAATAAAGCTAAAGTTGTTCCCTATAACTTTTTGGGGTAGAAAAATGCCAATTTGTGTTTGATAATTTCTCTGGAAACTTGATAGGGCTTTTTGAACACCGTGACATGCTATAGCCAATCTTATAGCTTGAATCCCAAAACAAGTGGTGCCCAACATTGGTGAAAATAGTACATTTACATTTAATCACTCTCTTGTATAGTTAGTTAAGTACTTCATTTTATGCCTTAGATTAATGGAAAATATATTATCTGCTACATTTTATCTTTATTTCTATTGTTTTTTGATCAATCACATTCAATTTTGAACACCAAAGGTTGCTTTCTCAATTTTGCTAAGATATATCCCATAAACTTAATCAAGAAAAATATCATGCCACAGAGGTAATTTGAACTCGGATAACCCTATTGTTATGTTTGGACATGTATATAGGAATATTGTTTTTTTGATATTTTATTAAGGTAAATTTGATATCAGTTTTGCAGTTTTTAAAGAGGAACATAAGTGAAATTTAAGGAGAGAGGCTGATAAGGGTCAACATGTTGGACAACAAAGGCTTGAGTTTTTCTTTTTCAGATTTTTTTTGGTTCCGAGAAGGCAGGATGAAGGCAGACAAGGCAGTCACGGCAGTTGCAGGAAGACCACTTTTTTGAAAAATATCCACTACATATCCACCTAAAAAAAATGGATTCTTTATGTTTCAACCAGTCATTAATGAAGCAAGAACTCGGTTTCGATCATAATGGTTCTTATATCAGGGTTGTCCCTATAACCGAAGCTCTTCCAACGAAATGTCACTGCACAAGGAATTTATTCATGTTGAAAAGTTTCATTCCATAATTGCAGCAGTAATAGCTGAAAGTTGTAACTTCAAGAGTTTTCATGATCAGTGAGAAAGACAAAATATTGAACCAATTTGCTCAAAGCAAGCAATTGCTTTCAGTCGTCAATACTTAATTTGTAATGCTGTTAGAGGCATTTTAGAAGCATTTTTAACATGACTGTTGAAGGATGCCAGAGGAAGGTTATTCCTCCCAGATTATTTTAAAAGCTCCGTCTCAAATGCAGTGACTTATTTGCTACTGATAGGATCAAATAAATGATCAAGGGAGGTTGTGACTAGGGCTTTCAATTTACATTGTCTGTGATGTATGACGTTGGGAGTTATGAATTAATGGAAAATGGATAGTTGAGAATACTGAACCGTTAAAAACTAAGCGTCTGATTTCCATTGAAGAGATATTTGAAAGTTGGAGTTCTTACGTAGTTTGCTTTTAGACATGTAAGGTTTTAGTTTGAGCTAGAATCACAATGAAACAAAAAAGGGAGATTTTCCGTATGATAGTTCGGGTTAAAAATAGCCATTACGAGATAATGTGTTTGGGTATTGCCTTAAAACTTGATACGGAAATATTTATCAACATAACTAAAAGCTGCAGTGTTTTGGTAAAACGTCTGCTTTCCATTGTACAATGTCCGGAAATTGGAACCCCCATAATATCAGGGAAATGGGTTTTATATCTCGATTGTTCAGATAATCGAACTCTGCTTTTTCTTGTGGATTATGATACAGTAGGAATGACAAATGATTAGTGAGTCCAATAAGCAATATGATTCTTGAAATACACTGTATTTTATTTTTAGTTAAAGAAATAACTATTTTCCCCCTGATTGGCTTGAAATGATACAACTCAACGAGACTTGCGACCTTCTTCAGGGTGAGGGAGATTATTCACTCATAGCTGATTGGCTTGAAAAGCGCATTTTTTATATATTTTTGGCGGACTTCCTAACCGCTACTATACTGGAAAGGGGATTGCCAGCAGGTCAAAACTTATTCATTTCAATTAACTTTCAATTTCATATATTATATGATACACCTACAAATTAGAGATTGTTCTTTTCAATTCTATAAAGTTTCTGACTATCTTCAAACCTTCAAAGAAAATTCATCATCTCAATTGTCTTTGTTGCTATTTAAGGGAAAACGCATTGATTTTTAGAAAAAATCCGATCAATTTTCGCGACAAGGTTATGTTATCTTGATTCTGCATCTTGGATTGGCACTTACTACTGAAATTGTAAAAAAACACCATTTTTTCAATCAAAAATGGTGCTTTTATCAGGACGGTTCTTCTATAAGAGAAGTTGTTATAACTAGAAACGAGACATTGTTCCACCTTTGGGTCAATCTTTAGCCAGCAAAGTCAAAGCTACTTTCTGGTATTAAATCACCGCTGTAATGTGTGTCTGATTCCCGCCTATAATCAAACCGAACTACCTTCTAGACTCTTCCCAACATGCGAGGAGTACTCACACGTTGTACTGGGGGGGGGAGAAAGAAACGGGTTTTTTGGGGTGATAGTTTTTGGATGGACATTGGCACGAATAAACCGTTTTAAATACAAACCTACCATGGCGCAGGATATTTAACCAAGGCACCGAGACGTCCCCTTGGTTCCAAGAACACCTGTTTGTGCCTTTGTTCCAAGTGTTTTCCACGTTTGTTCCAAGTGACTTCCCTGTTGTTCCAAGTGAGCTTTACGTTTGCTCCACGTGATATTGGTGACCATGTCCTCTGAGAGAGATGTCTTGGAACGCCTCAAGGCGTCACGCCGGGCATTCAAAGCCCATGTGTCCCGTGCCAAGAAACGCACGTTGGCTGCCGTCAATGAGCATATTAGTGGGGAAGATCCATCTTTATTGGAAATCAATTTGGATGAGTGGAAATCGGCTCTTGAGAAATTTGTGAAAGCCGACGACGAGGTTGTCGGTCACGTCGATGCTGAANTGTATCGTCAGCATAAGAAGAGAGACTGGCAGTAATACTAAACTTTTGAAGTGGGGCAACGAATATTATAAACAAGAGGGGCCCTAAGATGGAACCCTGGGGAACACCTGACTTGACATCATGTATGTCACTAAGGGATCCCTCAACCTTAACAATTTGCTTCCTATCCTGAATTTTATCCAACTGAGAACCTTGCCTTGAATCCCAATGTCATGAAGTCTATTCAACAAAAGGCCATGATCTAGTTTATCAAAGGCCTTGGCAAAAGTAAGATAGACAACATCAACTGACTCATGCCTTTCCAGTCCCTCAATGACCTGCTCTAAATGCTCAATCAGTAGGGTAACCGTGCTAAAAATTTCTTGCTCGAAACTAGTGCTGGCTAGGAGAAAGGACTTCATTGACCTCAAGAAATTCAACAAGTTTGAACTTCATGATCTTCACAAACACCTTCGCAATATTCGACGTGAGAGAATTAGGCTGATAGTTACTGGGGAGCGACTTATCTCCACCCTTTAAAAATTGGTACAACGTGAGCTATCTTTAGTGAAGATGTGTAATATGTGTCTAATTCCCGCCTATAATCAAACCGAACTACCTTCTAGACTCTTCCCAACATGCGAGGAGTACTTACACGTTGTACTGGGGGGGGGGAAAAGAAACGGGTTTTTTGGGGTGGGAGTTTTTGGATGGACATTGGCACGAATAAACTGTTTTAAATACAAACCTACCATGGCGCAGGATATTTAACCAAGACACTGAGACGTCCCCTTGGTTCCAAGAACACCTGTTTGTGCCTTTGTTCCAAGTGTTTTCCACGTTTGTTCCAAGTGACTTCCCTGTTGTTCCAAGTGAGCTTTACGTTTGCTCCACGTGATATTGGTGACCATGTCCTCTGAGAGAGATGTCTTGGAACGCCTCAAGGCGTCACGCCGGGCATTCAAAGCCCATGTGTCCCGTGCCAAGAAACGCACGTTGGCTGCCGTCAATGAGCATATTAGTGGGGAAGATCCATCTTTATTGGAAATCAATTTGGATGAGTGGAAATCGGCTCTTGAGAAATTTGTGAAAGCCGACGACGAGGTTGTCGGTCACGTCGATGCTGACAACGGAGATGCTGATAGGGACATCGATGAAAACGAAAACTTATTCATCCGACACAAGACCCTCATAATTGGTCTCCGAAGGGATTTCGACGCGGACATCGCTCGTCCTCCCAGTCCTCCTTCTCCGTCCCGGGTTGGGTCGACCTCTGATTTGTCCCGTTTTCCAGCTAAACGACCACCAATGTTGGAAACCGACACCGACCATAGGAAGTTTGTGTTATGGCGTCCTTTTTGGGAGAATTACTTCACCCTCATGCAATTGTCCCGTCGTGATCGTTGCACCCAAGTGTCAGCGTTCTGGGAATGTTGTTCCCCCGGTTTTTTCCGTATGGTTCAGCATACCTTAGGAATCCGGCTCGACACAGGTCGTCAGGTCAAAGAAATACTGGATGCAATCGAAGCTCATCTTCGCAGTTTGCGGAACAAACATTTAGACATGCGTGAACTGTTGTCTGTCATGCAGAAGGAGAGCCAATCTTACACATCGCTTTGCAATGAGATCCGTGAGCGTGGCGAATACGCTGACGTTACCCACATCACTGAGGATCGCCTATTGGTCGGGATCCTGTTGCAAGCAATGAAGAACGAACCGGATAAAGCTAAACTCATGGTGAAGGATCCGTCTACATTCAATGAGGCTCAGAATTGTATTCTGGAGCTCGAAACTGCGAGGCGAGGTGCTAAGCAGATTGGACAACCGTCTACTTCGTCTGGGACCAAGGAGATCAGCGCTATCTGTTCCACTTCTTATAAGTCCAAGAAAACCGGTCAGGCTGGTCCGAAAGTTGGTGAATCTCTGTTCACGTGCATCCCATCGTATTGTCTCGATTAGCGGAGAAACCCTGTTCCAGGTTGGACAGTTCAGTGTGGACATTTCCATTGACGACGTTGTTGCACCGGACATTCCGGTCGTGGTATGTCGTAACGTCAAGGGTTTCTACCTCAGTTTGGATGCCTGCAAGTCCCTACATATTGTGGGTCCCGACTTCCCACAACCCTGTCACCGTTCGCAGATATTGGCCGTCGAGTCTCTGTCTATCCCTGTCCCTGTTCAAGATCAGAGTGTTCCTGAAGTCCCGTCTTCTGGAGAAGTTTGGCCAGATCGCCATATCTGGATCCAGACTTTGTCCGATTCACCTGAATTGTTACCTGATCATACTGCATTTTCTGTTGTGGACCGAAAATTGCGTTCTGTTTATGCAGACGTCTTCGACGATTCTGTGGAACTACGTCCCATGTGTGGACCTGTCGTTGGTGAACCTATGAGGATCACGTTAAAAGATGGATACAAACCATTCGCTATTCACGCGGCTAGGCAAGTGCCCTATGCTTTGCAAGACAAAGTCAAGTCGGCTTTGGAGTACATGGAACAACGAAATATTATTGAACGTGTTGGTGATGTTCCGACTGAATGGTGCCACCCCGTTGTCATCATTCCCAAACCGAACGGTGATATCCGTTTCTGCATCGATCTCACTAAATTGAACAAGGAAGTGCTGCGTACTACGCACCATACGAAGACCCCAACCGAGGCTGTTGGAGGTTTCCACCCGCATGATCGATATTTTGCCAAACTCGACTTGGTCAAAGGTTATTGGCAGATGCCATTACACACCGATGCCCAGCCCCTTACTACGTTCATCACCGTGTTCGGACGGTACAAGTTCCTCCGAAGTCCAATGGGGTTCATATCCACTGGGGATAGTTTCAGTTACCGTGGGGACGTAGCGATGGACGGCCTGAATGTTCACAAAGTCGTGGACGACATTGCGATGGGCCACTCATCATTTCGAGGCCTGGTTTCTTTGATATGTGACGTTCTTGAAAGGTGTTCTCGACACGGCCTGACTGTCAGCAAGGAAAAGTCAGTTCTTGCGGCGTCAAAAATCAAGTTTGTGGGATAATGCATTTCCCATGGTTCTATTGAAGCGGACCCCTCCAAGTTGGATGCCATTGCAGATTTTCCCGTTCCAACTACAAAAACCGACCTCCATTCGTTTTTGGGTTTGGTTAACCAATTGGGCGGATTCAGTTCGTTCATAGCTGAAGCAGCTGGACCACTTCGAGACCTTTTGCGTAAACGGTCCGAGTTTGCGTGGTACCCCGACCACACCAGTGCATTTGTCAAGGTCAAAAATGCACTCGTCTCCCCACCAGTTCTTGGAATGTTCCACCCTTCTTACGAGACTGTCCTACAAACCGATGCCTCTCGTTTACATGGACTCGGGTTTGTTCTTTTACAAAGGCAAGAAGGACAATGGCGACTAATCCAGTGTGGGAGTCGCTTCCTAAAGGATGCTGAGACACGTTACGCCGTCATCGAGCTTGAGGCCTTGGCCATTTTCTGGGCTATCAACAAGTGCAAAGTGTTTTTGCGTGGCCTCCCGTCTTTTGTGGTGCTGTCCGACCACAAGCCGCTAGAGTCCCTGTTTAATAATTACACACTCGCAAGCATCGAAAACCCTCGTGTCCTTAATTACCGTTCTCGTCTGTGCGATTATTCTTTTCTGGTCCATTGGAGGAAGGGATCAGAACAACTAATACCAGATGCGCTTTCTCGTGCTCCAATTCAAAACCCCGGCGAATCAGATGATAGTGATTTAGATTCCGTTCAAGTAGGAGCCCTCTCCCAGCCTGGCCATGACCTTGTATTGGAAGAACTCCGGCACGCTGCCCGCGGTGATCCAAAATATCAAGAACTAGTGTCCTTCATTACCTCGGATTTCAAATGCACTCCAAGTGAATATGTTCGTCAGTTCCGTAAAATGTTTTCTGAACTTTTTATCGAGGACGACCTCGTACTTAGGGGCCACCAAATCGTCATCCCACCAAGCGCTATCAAAGATGTCCTGAGACGCCTGCATGCAAGTCAACAAGGTCTGGAAAAAACCAAGCGCCGTGCCAGACAGACGGTTTACTGGCCGGGATTTACTAATGACATTACAACTACATTGGAAAGCTGTGATTCTTGTCAATTATATCGTCCCTCGAATTCCCCCGAGCCTCTAGATCAAGATCCTATCCCAACCAGGGCTTTTGATGTCGCTACGAGCGACTTATTTCTCTATGGATCTGACCATTATCTCGCTTATGCTGATCGATATTCCGGGTTCCCGCTTATTGCGAAATTCAGTGACGTACCGTCTTCGAGTGATGTCATCAAAGTGTTTCGCAAGCTCTTTTCACTTATGGGAGTTCCACGCATCCTGCGATCAGATAATGGCCCGCAATATCGTTCGGAGGAAATGCAAGCTTTCCTCCAAGAATGGGGTGTGATATGGAAGCCGTCATCCCCATATCATCCCCAAAGTAACGGGCATGCAGAGATGTCCGTCAAAATCCTCAAGCGATTGCTCCAAAAGACTGGTGGTAATATGAATACTAATGAGTTCCACGCAGGTCTTTTGGAACTCCGAAATTCCCCGCGAGAGGATGGCCTTTCGCCCTCTCAAAGAGTTTTCGGCCAACCACTCCGATCCCAAGTCCCTGCAAACTGGCGATCATACCATGCCGAGTGGCAAAAGAATGCAGAGGAGGCCGATGCTCAACGTCTTGAAACGACGGCCAAGCGCAAATTCTATTTTGATCGATCTACTCGCCCTCAAACCACCATCCCGTCTGGTTCCCATGTTCTCGTGCAAGATCCCACATCTCTTCGGTGGGACAAAATGGCCCAGGTCGTTGGCACAGAGGATAAACGCCGATACCAATTGAGGTTCCCGTCAGGGAGGTCGCTCTGGCGTAATCGCAAGTTCCTTCGCTTGATCAAGAACCTGTCAGACCTGCCGGAGGATGAAATCGAAAATATGGATACTCCAACTCTCCGGCGAAGTACCCGGCGAACCCATCCGCCAGATCGCTTCTGCCCCAGCGGCGAAATTTAAGATCAAATGTGTTTTTATATCATTGATCTCCCGATGGGGGAGTTGTAATGTGTGTCTGATTCCCGCCTATAATCAAACCGAACTACCTTCTAGACTCTTCCCAACATGCGAGGAGTACTCGCACGTTGTACTGGGGGGGGGGAAAGAAACGGGTTTTTTGGGGTGATAGTTTTTGGATGGACATTGGCACGAATAAACCGTTTTAAATACAAACCTACCAACCGCATAAGCTGTGGCTGTGGCAGCTTAAATGGGCGAGCTTTCTGTATCTCCCGAGGGTGTGGTTAAAATTAATGATGGCCGTAATAACTCGTAATAGTGACTCATTTTTGGTACCAGTACACCCATCATCAGATCGCAGGCTAAGCGAGAGAGCTGCCATTTGCCTTTTTGGTGAACAAACAAACGTCAAGTCAAAACCCAACTTTTGTCGCCTTTTTCAAACTTACTACGGTTTCGCAACTTTCCTTCACCTAAAAAACACACCTTGAAAATTGAAAAGGAACTCTTCGGACGCTATCATTTCCCTCAAAATGGCTCGTTTTTATGATGTTGCGATTGTTATCAAAAAATGTTTCATTGTCATGCGTTACTTGAATTGATTGGCCTTTTACCTTCCACCACAATCAATGAAATCTACATGCTTATCAAAGTAGTACAAACAGCCCCTAAAAAACCAACCGCAATATTTTGTCGGTCCAATGCATTCAGTTCAAAGGGTCTTGAATAAAAAATGATGTTCGTGGCCGTGCCAACAGGCTGGTTTTTGTGTCCTCCTCGAATATGCATTGGAAAGCCTTGCCTTTCCAACGACTTCATTTATTCTTCAACACTTCGTGAAGAAGCGTGGTGGCTTGTTCCAAGAAGGCAAACCATTGGAACTGGTTACCACCAAGGCACAGATTGTCTTTGAACCATTGGTATCCAATTATTGACTTTCATCAATATTCTTTAGACCTTCTTGCTCGAATTGATGAACTCTTAGCGTCAGTCGCGAACATGCTTCTTAACTTAGTGGTCCTCGGCCTTTGTTCCACTCTGGCTCAAGGACAATTCAAGATCCGATTGATATCCGAGAAGGATCAGCAAGAGATGGTTGAACGATTCACATCGGGCATTGCTGCTGTTCAAGCGGCAACTACTGACTTAACCATTGACGTGGAAAGCGTGCCCATAGACCGCGAAAACGACATGATACAACTCAACGAGACTTGCGACCTTCTTCAGGGTGAGGGAGATTATTCACTCATAGCTGATTTGGCTTGGGGTGGATGGATGGGGTTACAGGATCAAGCTGAGGCTGGTGGATTTCCCTACCTTCGATTAGAAGCGGCAAATCATCAGTTTGTTCAGGTGAGCTCATGCTATTGAAGCAGTAGTTCTGTTTTTATTAATCTATTGCAAATGTAATGATTGGATATTTACGTTTCATGGCTTAGTATGATGCTGGGTCTGGGTAGAAACTTGGTTTGCAATCAAGCCAGGCAATTTCGGATCGAATCTAAGATTCAGTTTTCAAATTTGGTTCAAAAAAAGTAATGTTGAAAGGGTTTTCATTTGTCTTACCTGTGTAACACTATAAATATAAGTGGGATGTTATTATACAGACAATCCGGATTCCTTTCTGAAGTCCCAAACTGCTGCTTAGCACGCTTTTAGATTCATGAATGTAAACTTGCACAATTGTTATGATAAGATTGATAAACAGTAGAAAACTCGAGCTGGTTCTCTTTCTTACTTCTTAGTTCATGATTTGATGATTTTCATTGCCGTAAACATGATTTTGGGCAACCTTTAATGGTGCTTCTATTGTCTTGAAGTGCAATTTTAGCTACTCATATTCCTACGTGTCATGTCCTCAATTCAAAATACAAACTCGTTCTCTGGCAGGGAGCAGACGATTACTTGAAGGACCGTGACGCCATTGATGCGGCATTAGTGTTCCAATCGGAAATCGATCTAGACCAGAGTCTGTATTATCTAATTGGTAACTCGTACATTCGCGTGATTGTCATCAACAAGGATGAGCCAGGGGCAATGGAAAGGCTGGCCAAGATGAGACCATCACCTAGTTACTACATTGCTCATGGTACCACGTCCGCTTTAGCCACAGTGTATAATGAGGCTCGAGCCAGATCTTTGCTCAAGAGAGATGCTCGTTGGACCTTCGTGTTCCAAGATTGGAAGTCCGACGATTTTCCCTTGGACGACTTGGAGGTCCAAGTGACCTTCTTCACCATGGATAATAGCGATTGTTGCGTGGTGAAGAACAAGCCTGGAGGTTGAGCAAGAAATAAGAAGTAAGCTTACTTTCATGGTGTTGATAATGTATTCCTTCAGATGCATGTACTTGTGAGGAGGACACCAATCCAGCCAACGCATTCATGGAGGAGGCTGGGAAGATGGTAGGCGAAACTTTGAAGACTTTGAAAGAGACTGGAACCAATTTATCCGGCGTCTTAAACTGCTACCAAACCAATGAGGACAAAGCCAAGGCCACGGCCTTTCAGACCCAATTGATCGACTTGGTCAAGGCCTCCCGATTGGAATACATGGAGGATAAGAAGATGCTCAATTTTCCCTTGAAACTGGACGTGTCTGCTCGCAATGCCAGCACAAGCTATCCCATGGGAGTTTGGGACAAGACAAATGGATTCGTCAAGGCCAGCACCTATGTGCACCAAGAAATACCACGATTTTTTCGCATTGGCACAGTGCCTACCACCCCTTGGGCTTACATTAAGATGGATGAAAACGGCAGGGTGATAAAGGACGCCGCAGGTCGGCCTTCGTTGGGCGGGTATTGTGTGGATATGGTGGAAAAGCTGAGTAAAAAAATGCACTTTGATTATGAGCTCATCTTGCCCACGGATGGAAGCAACTCATATGGTCAAAAGTGAGACACGACAAGACTTGCTTGTTTCCTGTCCCAATTTTCCCATGAACCATGCTCTTTTTTAGGGATAAAAGTGGTAATTGGAACGGAGTGGTGGGCGATCTCGTGAATGGCGAGATCGACATTGCCGTGGCCGGTATGACCATGACCTCTGAACGAGAGGAAGTTATCGACTTTGTGGCGCCATACTTTGACCAATCTGGGATCTCCATCATCATCCGGAAACCGGTGCGTGCCCGATCCCTCTTCAAGTTCATGGAGGTGCTTCGAGTCGAGGTCTGGTTCGCGATCCTCGCGGCCTTGATCGTCACGGCTTTGATGCTTTGGTTCTTGGACCGATTCTCGCCTTACTCCGCTCAGAACAACAAGCAGGCGTATCCGTTTCCATGTCGGGTTTTCACACTGAAAGAAAGCTTTTGGTTTGCATTGACATCGTTCACGCCCCAAGGGGGTGGTGAGGCACCAAAGTCCCTATCTGGGCGGGTTCTAGTGGCCGCTTATTGGCTCTTTGTGGTTTTGATGTTGGCCACTTTCACCGCTAATTTGGCGGCGTTCTTGGTAAGTTGGGACATCTGCAATGACTTCGTCTAGACTTTTTCCTTCTCAGTATTAGTAGAAACGTCCCAAAAAGTATCCTTTCTATCCATTACTAGCATTTTTATTTCGGACCACATAGCGAGGGTCCCGAAATTGAGTTTCTTCTCTTTTAGCTACCGTAAATCCAACGAGATAGGTCAAATAGGTGCGGTTATTAATTATTTTGGTAGTGCCACAAGCTTGCTATAGTATTTGATGCGATAGGTGACACTTTGCTTCCCTTACAATAAAAAAAGTTTCAATCCGTCTTCCAAAAGGCCAATTACCTTGGCAATAGCAAGGCGAGTCATTTTGCGTACCGAGCCTAGAAATCACACCAACCAATAAACCAAAGGCCAAGCATAACGAAGCATTCTGATACTTATGTCGAATATGTGTAAATTCAAGAGAGGAGCACAATATCGGGATAAAATATATACGTACTCATCTCTGACACAAACTTTGAGTCCATTGTTCAATTTGCTTCCCTCAAACATCCGTGGTAAAAACGTACCTAGACGTTGATCCGGTAGCATCTTTCCAGCCAGATTTGAACAAATTCGTAAAATCATGCCAGATCAACGATACATTCAAGGGCTTGCTAGGTCTGCCAACTCAAATTCGCTGGCTGATCAAATATTATGTAAAGTTGAAGTGGCAACTAATGGACAAAATATGACTATTTTAAATACCTGACTTGTATCTTGCTTGGAACAAAAAGTAGTGGAGTGGTTGAAGTTAAAACCCGCCTGATTTTGTACTATTGAATGAGGAAATACTTGATCAGTCTTGGCTTATACTATATTAAATATTTAGTTGTTGCTGGGATATTCTCCAATGGAATTGGTTGAGCTCTGTATAACAGCACTTTAAACATTCATTCAGCACTTCATGGAACGGATAATAAATGAAACGAGTGCAGATCTACTGAATAATTGATTATTTTGAGGGTTTCATCGTTCAGGCAAACACCTAGATAATCAATAGACCATGAATTATTTAGCCAAATAATGCATCATTCTTTTACACTTAATGGGACCGTATGAAGCGATGAAAGGGTTCCATTGATCAAAACCAATTTGATAATAAAGCCTAACATTCATAATGATTCATACCCACCTAGACTGTGGAGCGAATGCAAACTACAGTTCAAGGTCTGGAGGAGCTGGCTCAACAATCGAAGATTAATTATACCGTCGTGTCGGACTCGGCCTACTTTGAATACTTCAAGAATATGGCCGGAGCCGAGGAGGACCTGTATCGGGTCTGGAAAAACCTGACCTTGAGCAGCGATGCCGATCAGGCCAAATACAGAGTGTGGGATTACCCCATTAAAGAGCAATACACACACATCTTCAAGACCATCAAAGCCAGTGGATTGGTCAGCTCCCCTAAAGATGGTTTTGACAAGGTGTTGGCCGATGAGCAAGGCACATTCGCTTTTATTCATGATGCTGCAGAGGTAATTGCGACCTTCAACGGGAACATTTCCATTGGAACATAACTCCTTGTCCTTTAACTCAAAACTTTACAGATCCGATACGAGTTCTATAACAATTGCAACTTCACCGAGGTTGGTGAGCCGTTTGCTGAGCAACCTTACGCCGTGGCTGTTCAACAAGGAAGTCACCTCCAGGAGGAGATCAGTAAGGTGATTCTGGAGCTCCAGAAAGATCGATATTTCGAGACCCTATCGTCCAAGTATTGGAACAGCACCCTTCGCAGTCTTTGTCCAACCTTAGATGACTCGGAGGGAATCACGTTGACCTCATTAGGGGGCGTGTTCATTGCCACTTTGGCGGGATTGGGCATTGCCATGGTGGTTCTAGCTTTTGAGGTCTATTTCCAACGGAAGCAGGGCAAGAACGAAGTAATGGATATCTCGCAGGACATGAACTACAAACCCAAAGTGGGCATCATTCAAGTTGGATCTCGTCAAGTGCATATGTAAAGCCCTTTGAATTTATGAAAAGAACACCTCTCAGCCTATCTTTCGAGTTCAGTTCCTTTGTTTTATTTCCGTGCTTGACCTCGCCGAGAAGTTTGTATTTTGACCTCAAACCTGAAGTGAGGCCTAACAGGAGTGAGATGCGCCCTCGTCGTCGAATGAGCGAATGAGGCATTACTAGTCATTCGCCTGAAAACGACCACGACCCCAAATTCCGGACTACGTACGCTCATCTTTCCTCGTCCACAACAAGTTTGCATGCCTTGGGTGGAAAGGGAAGTTTTCCTGAACTGAATGATAAAGAGCTACATAACCTGCCACACAAGATATGCCAAATCAGCACAAACGTAGGTTTTGAAATAATATAATTGTGATTCGTGAATCTTTTGGCTTGTGTAGAGGCAGTGAAAGTTTCAAAAGCGAGCTTTTTTTGCAATTGAATGCCCATTTATATACCTAATTCATGCTGTTACCGTACATGATCATATATGGATCAGACCGAGTTCGCTCTGCCTTCATCTCGTCGTCCGTTGTGTGCATGTCGACATGAGCAAAATTCCCCTGCAAGCCAATTGTATTGCACATACTGTACAGTTGGAAAGCATTCAAGAATAAGCCAGTCTCAATTACCTTGATCATGAACTAGAGTGTAAAACAAACAACAAAGGCGTTGATATGCCCACCTCAACTCCAGAGCGGAGTGGTTCGGGGGTGAAGACCTCAGGGGATTGGATGTCACTCTTCTTGGGATCCTCGAGCTCTCGGGGAGGAGGGTTGTCTTCGCCGAGTCTTTACTCATCTCCTTCATCATCATCTATCGGTTCATCGAGGTTGTACAATCGCTCCTCTTCCTACACCCCATCCGAATATGGAAGTGGAACATCGTATGGATCTCGGTATTATTCGAGAACCACCTCCAGTTACTTGGATAACTACCGCACATCAACCAATACCCCATCCAGTAGTCGATCTTTGAGGTTTCAAAACTCGATCGATAGGACGAAAATCGATCTTGAGAGTCAGAAAACACGTCAAATTGAGAACAACCCATCTCCTCCTGATCATGAAGAAACTCGCACGTCCCAAGAGGATCATGTCACACGGCCCAAAACTCGGCATCGTGCTACGGTGCTCAATGGATCTGTTGTACGGATAAGTCGGAACCAGGCTGTGAATGAGTCGTCGAGCGATGAGGATGAAGACGATGAGGATGACGAGTCTGATGAAGAATCCATTGAAGACACTGCAGCCGAGTCTGAACATGTTCCAGAGTTACCTAGTCGACCCCTGCCACCTCCAGAGGATCCCTTGGTTGTGGAAGAGCGAATGCTGAACGCTCAATTGGCCCTAAGCTTTACGCTCACCATGACGGATGAAGAGAACATTCGGCAACGTTTGCTTGAGATTAGGAAACAGCGCATGAAGAGGAGTCAATCCGAGACAGAAAGCGTTCTTTTGGACAAGTTTGAGAGAGAATCCGAGGAGCTATGTGAATCCACTCGGGCCAAAGAAGAAGAGGAGAAGATTCTCGTTCAAAGGTAGGCGGCTTTTAAGCAAGTACATGCACGTAAATGCCGATAGGAATGGGTTTGTGGAGGAACCTGAGCATGAAAAGCGGTTAAGCTTCATATGCTACTTGAATTCAGCATCTTTTTCCAAATGACCACCCGGGGGTTGTACTTGTCCTTTCTAAAAGTAATGGACGTAATCCGTTCGTTCCATTATCTAGATGTCTCTGAAAAGTGATGACAAAGTCATTACTCGCGGGGGTTTCAAAATATTCTCACAAGGCTGCCGAGGCCAAAGTCTGCTTACCGTATTGTACAAACTTTTTGTTCTTGATAGACTTTGATTTAGAGTTGGTTCCCAATTTCAGGCTCTCGGCCGAAGGACTGCGAGAAGTGGAACAAAAAGATATTCAAGTCAGACTCCAAGAGCTATTTCGAGACCGACGAAATACCTTGGATACCACCAAAAAGAGCATGGAATCTCATTACGAGCACATGCTTCAGGTAAAACTGCCCTGGAGAGGAACCTCCGCTCGCCTTTTAAGATAATGACCAAGTTACAGTCCCGCTTCCTCAACCGTTTGTAGGAAACCTCTACCGAGATGACCGAATTGGAGGCCTCGATCCGCGGGAAGCAACAACTGATGGACAAGATCCAAGAGGAGATCCTTTCCATGACAGTCAAAAAGGAGCTCCTCTCTAGTGGCATTAACAAGATTAATCATCGCCATCAAGAACGCTCCGAGCAGATCGATGCGCAGCAAAAAGAGATCGACCAAAAGATGAGCCAATTTGCCGTTCTGGCGCCTCCTCCTTGTACAAGGAAGTCCACGAACGGCATGAGCGAATCCGAGCTCAAGGAACTCGAGCAGGAATTGGAGTGTCCCATTTGCATGGACATCTCGCGTCCTCCGATTTACCAATGTGAGGAAGGACACATCATCTGTTCCACCTGTAAGCCTCTCCTGACTCATTGTCCCCATTGTTCCAAGTTGTACTTGAATCCGGTGATTCGTTGTCGTTTTGCCGAGAAGCTGGCAGATAAATATTTCAAGCTGGTGGAGAAGGTCAATGAAGAGTTGGCAGAAGAGACCTGACTTCAAATGCTGAATGCCTTGAAACGATACCATTTGGACCTTGTTCTCGCCGCCCACCTTGATCCAAAAAAGCTGTTTGATTTGTCCCTTAACTCCCAGGAGCCCTTTTAATTTGTTTGTAAACAATGGATAATCTTTGGTCTAATGATTGACTGCAGCACATTTTCCTAATAAACATGACAAAATGCAAATTCGGTGACAAATAAAGACGCTTTTTTCGAAAGTGAAAGATTGCCAATCACTCTGGAATTTGATGATAAAGCATACCGAAAATCGCGCAGTTGGAAATAAAAGGTTGTGTGTGCTGAACGACGATGTATATATCTAACAATGATTTTTCAGTTTATGCGAGATTACGTGTCATGTGGGTGAGATTTTTCTTTTTTGGTTTGGTTTTTCACAGGCTTCCCACGGTACCATGAAAATGAAAAATTTAAATTCGTCTGTTCATTACCTCTCAAACTTTATGTAATAATTGATCTACCAACGAGTTCGAGTTGGCAGACCGAGATTTTCCTTGAATGTATGGTTGATCTGGATTGCTATCTTAAAATTTGTCCAATCAGACTTGAAAGATGTAACCGGATTAACGAGTCCTACGTATTCCCTACGAATATTAGAGGGAAGCAAATTAAACAATGAAGGAGCCCGAGAAAGAAGAGAAGTGGACTTCATTGTTCGAACTAGCCTGGATTCTCGAGGGCTTGAGGGTGCTCTCAAAACGCACGCACATTAAACCTCTATGGTCTCTAGAATTGACCCTAAATCCTGGGTTGGGACAAAGCTCATGATTGGATTTGAAGACGTACATTGTCAGATGTCTTCCGTAACTTCAAAAACAGAATGCGATTGTAATTTGTGATTAAAAAAGCTCAATTACAATGGTCCAAATGTAATTAATTACATTTACATGAAAATGAAATTGCAATTGCAATTACAATTACAACACAGGTCTGTTACCGGATCGTAAGAAAGGCTTGGGGCAAACATTTTAGAGCCTATATCTCTGGACCGGATAAATTGATCTGTGAACAATCTTTTCCTGTTTTCAGACCTATCTTTTCGATGCAAAAAGTCAATAAATACTTGTCCATAAAAATCATTATCTTGGAAGATGGAAGCAAAAATGCAACTCGGCAATTTTGCTTGACAGGCAGCTCAAGAAGAAGGTGATCACAGAGAGTGCAGGCGTGCTCATCAGGGCCGTGAAAAGCTGAAGACTCCGCAAGATCAATTGCACAGGACTTGTCGATGGTCGTAGGAAATTAGAACGAAAAAGAAATTCTATAACTCAACCTCTTGGACTACTCCAAGTCCATCTTGGGGCAAGTAGAAACCAAGGCGTGTAAGGCCGGCGCAACAAAGCAATGTTGAAGAGCTCAAGCAAGACCCCCGTGAACAATGCCTGGGCCTCCATGGGCGCCGATTACATCGGAACCACTTTTGCAGCCTTCGGTTCCCCCATGGAGGAATCAACAAAGCTAAGATTGAGTACATCGGTTGATCCAATCCTGCTTTATCAAGTTCTGCTTTAACTTTCTTGTTTAATAAAAGAGTAAAAGAGACCATCAAGTATATTATCGTGACCACCTTTTTTCTTGTCAAATTCAGTTTTGTTGTTCATAGAAACGACAATGAAAACTGGGAATAATAGCTGTTCTTTTTCTCCTCATTATTCTGAAATTTCTAGACAGTCTCCCAAGGCCAAATGTCTTCAACTGTCTTGGAAATAACTTGGAAATCAGGATCATACTTTTGTTTCATCGTATCAATCAGTTTATAACCACCTTTCTCCATGGGTATCGCACACATCTCTTGAATTCGATGGATCTTTTCCAAATCCATCTGATGTCGCCAAGCAAAGGCTGTCGTCTTGGAATTGCGGTAAGTGCCACTGGGATCGACAAAAATCCCAGTTCCCTGTTTTGTATTTTGCGACACCGTGGGATTTTGATCTGTTTCGGTATGAGTCTTGATAAAATTGTTTACTCCTGAATTTTGCGGCAGCTCTAAAAACTGCAAAATGTTTTTCACCCTCTCGTATGGATTCAAGCTCAGATCTTCATATCGAACAAGATAGATGCGACCAGGATATCTATCGCGAAGAGTGTAAGCCCACGTGATGTCGCGATCAAGATCTTGACAAGTTCTGGTCACGTTGGAACATTCGTCTCGGAAGCACCAACGGCTGTTAGATCGGGAATTCATCGTGCCTCTGGGGTCACGGATTAAAACAATCACTTTTAGGTTGACAAGTTCTGGATCTGCCAATAGCTTAGCTGCATATTCCACCCTCAATCTGACAGTTTTGATCAATTGAATGGGAAATAGAGGACATACGGCCTGATAAAATTCGGGCATGAAGCAAGCAGCTTTGTTGGGCAGAAGTTTGCGGCAGACCTGCCACACCCTGGTATTGTCGTCCACGAGAAATTGCTTACCCTCTAGTGAGGCGTGATGAAAATATTCCAGAGCATTGGAATCATACTTGCACTTAAACAGTGATTTCAATAAGCTTATGGCTGGCTCGTGGTTTTCAAGATTAGTTTCTTTCCTATAGGTGTAATGAAGAGGTTCGAAGGAGTAAAAAGTCCCTGGAAAAGTCCGAATGATGTCGCCTGTGAAAGAGGACCCACTCCGCCACGTGGTGGCAATCAGGATTTGTCGAGCATTTTCCGAGGGGATCTTATCGCCAACTCGAAAGGGAACATCATTTCCTTTGGTAGTTGTAAGCACGGCAGCGTTGGCGGCATCAAAACCAGGGGGATCTGTGCTTGTAATGTCTGCGAAAGAGGAAACATCTTCCTCGTATTTGATTTCGCGATCAAGTCGCGCTTTAATGTGTTCTGCTCCAAAATAGATTGGATTTTCCATTCCATCTTGTAGAAGAGAACTTTGATCAAATAGCGCTGAGTTTGGTTGGACGATAATTCTGTTGTGATTTTCCGTTTCTGCTAATGTTTGAACCGGTGTATGGTCAGTACTTGACACATTTTTGGGTGAGGCTTCCTCAAAGTTCCGAGCTTGCAAATCTAAAATATGAATAGAAAATAAATCGATATTTAAGGCATTCTA
>NC_081449.1:14723956-14747064 GCF_007210705.1 Tigriopus californicus | reverse complement strand
AAGGCATTCTATAAGTTCTATTTGTTTCTCGTGCCTACATGACAAAGGCTTCCCAAAATATTTTGTTGTTTTCAAGGCGTTAAAAATTCAAACACTTTTTCATCATTACGTTTTTTTAGGTTTAACTCCAAATATTTTATATAAAGACACAAAGTTAGGATTTCGTCCTTCGGATTCCTTTTCATACTGGTTTGTACTTGTATTACAAGCACATACGCATATGCAGCTGTCCTGTTCTGTCTTTCTCTCTCTCTCTCTGTCTCTCTCTCTGTCTCTCTCTCTCTCTCTCTCTCTCTCTCTCTCTCTCTCTCTCTCTCTCCTCTCTCTCTATCTCTCTCTGTCTGTCTCTCTCTGTCTCTCTTGCTCTCTCTAATATTGATCTTGAATAGAACGGACGTGATGATTCAACCCTCCGTGTATATAGGGACCTTTAAGCTGATGTCAAACTCAACCTTCTGAGAAAAATGGTCACGAAACCTCCATTTTGATTCGTCCTTGGGCGGTCACTTGTCACATCTCATTTCCTAATACAACAGCTTAATCAAATCGACGGAGATTCTTGGGACAGTCGTCTTCCATCTTGATTGGAATCTTGGGTTGATACTTGTTGTCAACCATTATTAATCAGACTCGAATCTTGTATTTTATGTAAATAATTGAGCACGCTGAACCGTTATGTCATTATGTTGCAAAAGGTTTCGTGGGTGAAGTCAAGTATCTTGAAATGCTGAATTTGTTTAATACACCTTTCCACATGAATGAAAAGTGAAGTGAAACTTCAAGCTTAGTCTACATGAAAAAAGTGAAGAGGAGAATCACAGCCAGTACATAAACAATTGGGTGGAGACAAGCGATGAAAATCTTGATTACTGCAGAAGATTGGGTGGGTCAGATTGAACAGATCTTGTTTCATCTCCCGCCGTTGATGACATTTGGACCGGAGCCGGAAAAACGTGCGTGACCGCCAATATTCCAAAGGGATGTCAGGCCAAGGACAGTAGGGTGTTAGTACGTCCTTGACCAAGAAGGACCACTTGTGTCCGGACATCACCTCCAGAAAGGTCAGGTTCCCAACATTGGGACACTAACCTGGTCAGCCCGATTTTTGGCTGTAAAAATACCTCCATGCATTTTTGGCGTATTGGGGAACGCACAGAAATTGTTTGAGGAATTTGGTGGAGGTGGCATCGAGGGATTTGAGGGCGGATTGGGCGGAAGGCAGTAGAGGAAAATTGGGTTGATGTAGGTCCGAAAAAGTAGAAGAACTATTAGAGAGGGAAGATTCTTGATGGGAAGTCTTTTTGTTTTGTTTTGTTTGTTATGAAGTCAGATGGCAGCTCTCTCGCTCGGCGCCATCTGAATGATGGGTGTCCCAATTGAGGGATATTCCCGCCTCGTCATCACAGCCCAACATTAATTATTACCTTACCCTCGGGAATGACCGCAGGTTCGCCCATTTAAGCTGTTAAAGCAGCAACTCATGCTGTAATCAAATACTACAGAGAAGCTTGGACTTGGCAAGCCTGGGATCGAACCAGGATTTGCAAATTGGAAAGCAGATGCTCTACCAATACGGTACCCCAGCAAGCCAATGGGAAGTCTATTGGACATGTTTTTGATCCTGGCCCTAGCTTTGACTTTTGATGGTTTGAAATGGTTGGTGGGGGAAAGTTGGGTTGATGGTGCTAGAGGAGAGATCCACAAAGATTGGACAATTTCATAGAGGAGAGTAACTGCCGAGGTGGTATAGAGCGGCTGCTCTGGAAATCAAATTGGAATTTGGGAAGGAGATCCCTATCCTCGGCCAATCCGGAAAGACGGCTAAAAGGGTGGGTGAACATCATGTTTAAGAAGAGTTGCCCACTGCAATGGCCTCTGAATAAAATTTGCCCGAGTCCACTGATTGTAACAGACTCCCGTGGATGCGATTCATCCATCCTTCCAGAACTCTTGAACGTTGAGTGTAATGGCAGAACAACTTCAATCCATAGATTCCATTGCGGATTATTCTTTGGAGTTTTGATCATGATGGCCCAAAACCAATAAACAGTAGTGACTACCTGGCTTAGCAGACATCGTTCACTGAAATTTTGGAGGAATGAATGCTAAATGTGTTCAATAGTCTTAGTAGCAATAAAAAGTGACCGCCCAGGAGATTTGTTTACTTTTCCTTTAAAGATGACGTCATCAGTCAGCTGTAGCTTAAAGGTGCCTATTGGGTTAGGGATGTGTCCTTAGGGACATAACATATGCAAGCATTTTCAAACTACGTTGATCAATTGAGATTATTTTCTGTAATGCGGTTGTTGTCCAATTAGTTAGAAATATTACCCTGAAATCAGCTGTTTCACTTGTTAGAAAATCTGTGAGACTAGAGCCACTATAGTAGAAGAGTACGCGCATGAGATTTTTGGTCCCAAAACGTCTTCTCCATTGTACTGTGATTCTTCAGTTCACCCCCAAGGCGGCATTTTCTGTCTTATGTATTTACTTCATTGTTGTAAATGGTAGCAAGAGAATGAATTGGGTGCATTTAAAAAAAATCTATAGTCTTCAAGGCCTTTAAAATGACAAATTAGTCGGGCCGGAAGATTGACAATCCCTGATAACGCAACCCTGCTTTCGGCTGTGTTCACAGGGATGCCACAATCTAAAACATTGTCATAGCAAATGTCAAGACTTTGTATCTAATGCCAGGATGCAGTAAGGAACTCATTATTACGCCGAAATATTTTTTGTGTGCGTGCTGTTAAATGAATTGGATGATCTGCATGACTAGTTTCATCGCCCCTTTCTGAGATGAATTGGGCCATGTTTGGAGTTCACTTTGGCAATCCTGAAGGCAAATCAAAGGTTTCTACGTTCAAGGCACATGAACCGGAAACGGCGATGCAAAAGGGTGACTGTATATAGTTTTGTAGACTATTTATTATGATGATGGTGAAAGATTTTATGTCCAGTTGGTGCCTATTTTCATTACATTTGTGCTATCCTTTTTTGGCTTACTTGTCTACATTTATTCATCAAACAAATGTTTCGAGTATTGATTCAAATGTGTAATCATACTCGACCTGATTTAAGCTAATGTTATCTCCCTGGTCTGACGCACAATGCAAGGATGTAGGCCTGAAGGTGCGTTGGAATTTAGTAAAGAATTTTGTGTCCGCCCATTCATGAACGCCAAATTCGTATCGGAGCATGTTTTGAATGCCAACATTCTTGTTAGTTGATGTTTTCAACACCACTTTCAATTTTTACTTCACTCTCAATTCTATAAACTTGACATTTTTAAACAAAGGAAATGAATACGAATGAAAATGCACTTAGCTCTACCTTAAGTTGAAGCTTGGCAAATGGTAGTTTAACAAAATGTATGCATCACTTTTGCCAATCCAGGGCTAAGGTTGCATCAATTGTGAATCTGAACCTTCCGAATCAGCTAAATTTTATTTTTTACGGTCGTAAAGACTATAGAATTAAAAAAATATTGCACCCGATTTATTTTCTTGCTGAGTTCAACAATAATGAAGTAAATACATAACACAGGAAAAGCCGCCTTGGGGGTGAACTGAAAATCACAGTACAATGGAAACGACGTTTTGGGACCAAAAATCTCATGCGCTTACTCTTCTATTATAGTGGCTCTATGTGAGACCATATAAAAGTGGTGGACATTGCACAAGTGGAATAAGCACCATGAAAATGAATTACCTAGCATTCAGGGTTGTCAAAGAGAGCAAAGGTGGGGCAACCAATGTTTTTTATCAACAAATCCAAGGCAAGGTGTTCTCGACTGGATAAGAAGCTTCATTCGAGTTTTGGGATTCGGTGAGAATCAATCTCTACGTCGTCATTCACATCACCAAGGAAAAGCTCCAGCATCCTGGGGTCTGGTCAGCCCAGCTACATCCATGGATGAAGAATTTTGCGTACATGTTTGAAGCGAGGAGAAAGAGGAAATCCCTGTCATCAACAAGCGACTTTCACGACTTTCTCATATCCGACGCGGAGGGTGTCAGAACCCCAAGAGGCTTCCCCAAACAACCTCCAATTGTAAAGCTAACAAAGAGTTATCTTTGAGACTAGTCACGAATCGTTCTTCAACAAGAACAGTCGCCAATCGTCCTTCGAGGAGGACAATCATAATCCAACTTTGCAGGAGGTCAGAGTTTGAACCTCGCCAAGGAGGAACCACTTGCCTTTGCGAGATAACGCGATGTAAAAACACACGAAACATATGACAAAACGAATGTACATCTAGACATTCACTTGGGAATGATATTTGAATGTGTCAGACGTAAAATTTCGATTATTATCAAGTCCTTTTGACTGAAAATAGATTAGCCTCATGGCAACCCTGTTCGATTGTTCTGACAAAATTTGAACATACATCAGCTTGAGTGATATTTCTTAAACAATTTCTTGCCTCAATGGAAAATCCCCCTCCCAGTATGCCAAGGTTACAATTAGACGTTTTTTTTTTTCTTTATGGTGGGGACTTCCTTACCGCTACCGGGATTGGAATCCCAGCAGTTCAAGACGAGAAGATTATTTATTATACTTGACGTTTATTTATATATATTATTTTATCGACCAACAAATTGGAGTTGGCTGATCTGGCTAATCCTTGAATATAAGGTTGATCCGGAATTTTAGTCAAAAACTTGTCCAAGTCTGACTTAAATCTTAGACGGAAAACGTATGCAAGCTTGATAAAAAATTGTTGTTTGAACTGGGTCAAAAGATTTCTATTCTTTGCATTTTTGTGCCAACTTTTTTTAAAATGATTTCATGCCATGTTGTGCCACCATTTTCTGCCAAGTGGACTAAATGGTCTTTTTGCATGAAATTGCGCTAAAAAGCTAATGGTTAGTCCAGAGAAAGTGATGTTTTAAAAGTTCATCACCAAAAATGCTTTCTCAAGTACTATTTTGTTGAAAATGATGATTGCAAGTGTTGGCTTGTTATCAATCAAACAACAACCTCCTGCAAAATGATTACTTACATGTCATATTTATTCGGAATTTTACCAATAGAGAATTTTAAACGTCTCCCAGAAGAGCTGATTGACTATTCATTGTGCCCAAGCACTTGGATAAGGAATTGTTGATTTAATAATCTCTTGATAAAGTGTGTCATCATAGAGCGTATTTTCTTGTTTGTCTGCACCTAGACAAAGCAGAGGGCGCCTCCTCCGCCTAATGAAAAAGACAATAACTTAATGAAGATTTGCGGATAGGTTTGTTGTTGATTTACAAAGACGTAGTCGAGGTAGTCCTGCTACCTGGCGACCAGAATTGACCTCAAAGTCAGCTGTTTGTTATGATCAGGCTGGCCAGGTAGCATTTTTCGATGCTAATTTTTGAAAATTAGCATTATTTCAATGCCGCTAGCATTTGATTTTTTTAGCGTTGGTCTGGTTTTTAGCATTAAGCTAGCATTATTTGCATGGTCCAAGCATTGTGAAATCTTGTCTAGCATTTTAGCATTTTCCTAGCTTTATTTCATTCAAAAATTGACCAAAAGGGAAGAAAAGCAAAAAAAAGATATCACCAGGGAACTACATCTGGCGGTGTTAACAAGTTAACAATGCTTTTCCATTGGATCCCTTTCCCATTCCATGACATTGATATGCTGTGGCCACAATTGGATTTCCTATGGAATGTTTACTTCACATTAAGCAAGCAAACGATTTATTCTAATTGCTTCTCAATTCTAAGGGAGATTTAGCCAAACTTCTGTTTGTAACCAGATTTTTGACACACAAGAAGATCTGGGTTAGCTAACAAAACTCAAAAACTTGATTAAAATGGTTAATGCGTGTATAAGGACGAAATACCACTCCTTAAGTAAATGTATTTCACTGTAATATTCAAATGAACATTAATATTTTGGTTAGTTTCATTGTTTTCCGAAAAGTATTCACCCCACACATTTGAGGCAAGCCAAATCACAAGATTCAAAAATAGCAAAAAAATATCAAAATAGAGGAGATAGACAACAATTGAGCTGAATGGATAAAGAAACTTATTACAGCTCTTGCTTATATCCGCTTTAAAGTACAATGCACAATGAAAAACAATTTATCTTATTTTCATGATCTAATCTCACCCAAGAAGAGCATTTTTTGGCAATAAGGACAAATGTAATTGGCTGCAATAAAAACTTGTTCAAATCCTGAAAATACATTTTTTGCTCAAATAAAACATGTCACTTTTTTTGTGTCCCCGCCTAAGTCTTGGGGTTCAAAATTAGAAGAGTATCATAAACATAACAGCATCAAATTTTACTGCAAGGTTTTTCTTTAGATTTATGTGTATTTTAGTTATTCTTTTTTTTGCCTAAAAATATGATTTTCAAAATATTGCCTGAACATACCCTGTCAAAGAGTGCCAAATATAATTGAATTGTGAAACTGAAATCCTTTATGAGCACCATGAATAACATGCTTTTCTTGAAAAAATTAGCATTGTTCTAGCATTTTTGAATTCCAATTAGCATATTTTTAGCATCAACCACGAGCTAGCATTGCTGGCTGAAAAACACCTGACCAGCCTGGTTACGATCTGGTGATGAAGTATCTCGAAAATGAAAGGAAATGTCCGTTTTGGCGGTTTCTATGTTCTTCTGGACAATCAATGTCTTAGAATCATGGTATGATCGACATCACCTGATGTTATCCATCCTCTTGCGTCTCATTTACTGCATTTACTGGATGAAAAACTTCCTTTCAATAGGAGTACAACTAGTTTCATGACGCTGAAATGTCTTCAAAACAAGGGAAAATGTCCATCCTGACGGTTGTGAGCTTCAAAATCTGCCCACCCAAAACCAAATCATAAGAAACAGCTGACTTCGAGGTCAATTCTGGTCGCCAGGTGGCAGGATTACCTCGACTATGTAGTGCTTATTTTCAATCTGTTAACAAAGCATATCTTGTTTGGTGGTGAAAGAAAACTCAGTCAAAAAGTCCAATCCCGCACCTCTCTAATCAGCCTTGCCACAATGCCAAATTGGCCTGGAGTGAGTTACGACCAGGAAATGAATTTGGAGTTTGAAAGCATGTTAGGGTAACGCTTTACTTTTTTCTGTACCGATTCAAGCCCTGGAAAACGCTCAACCTCTTATTTTTTTTTTATGATGTATGTTTACCTTGAGTATGTTTATCAATCTATAAACTGGTCTGGTACTTAATTTGCAATAGATCTGAGTGGTCTAGTGATGGGGCTCGAACCGGAAAATCAGCTATTTAGCTGAAAGAACCTGTAGTGGAATTCCCAATTTAAACGAAAAGGGTACAGAAATGATAACTCAAGATCAGGAACGAGCTTTACGCAGCCCTGGTTTCGAGGCCTGGACAGCAAGATCACGTTTTGCCACTTGCCTCGTAATGGAAGCCCTAACCGAGGTCCCTAAAGATGAAAACCTGATATTCCGGTTTGAAACACATTAATAGTGACAAGATTGAAGGGACAAACATGAGACTTTCAGGAAGTGATAACTAATCTACCAACCACTGCTATGCAGTGTAATTTGAGCATATCGACTTTTGAGAAACGGAAAGTAGCGCCCTCTTAGAACTCAACTTCGTGCGTCTTCTTGAGCTTTTGACGGCAATGCAAGATGAATGTTGAAGAAAAGTGCCAAATATTTGTCAAATAGTGCAGGAAAAAGCCTTGACTGACTGGACTGTCCCTTTTTCTCGCGTGTCATAGGGCAATCTCTTTCTTTTTCTCTATCAATTTGGTGTGTTATGTTGTAGTGTCTCATTCATTTGCAGGGCTTCAATCGTTTATTACTATTTAGAAAAAGTAATGCATTACCGTTACCCGTTACTTTTGCAGAAAAAGAGGGCCAAAAGTGCAAAAAACGTTTATCCAATTTATTCTAACAGCTATGAAATATGACGTGAAAATAATGACTTCTGTGAATCTTTATTTGATCCCATCAGTGGCAAATAAAGCATTGCGTTTGAGACGGAATTTTAAAAAAATCGGGTCAGAAATCTTCAGATATTTTTTATTCCCTCGTTTATACAAGAAAAAAGTGATGGTAACAGCAGGGCAAAAACCTTTCTGTTTCCGTTAAGTTTTCACAAAAGTAACGAGTAACCGTTAGCGTTATTAAAAAGGTAATGTGTCATTCAAGACCTGTTAATTTGTATTAATCATTTGGGCGAAAATTGTGCCTCATCTTATTTTTTTAACGATCACGCCCGCAGAACCTTTCCCCACTTTCTCTACTACCGAATCGAACGCGAAAGTCGGCGAAGTTACATCCCACGCCTCTCCAACGACCAGCTCAAAGAAGATGATCAAACCTGGATTGAGTTATGGCCTCATCACTACGTTTAGTTTTAGTTTATAAAAAGAGTATTTTTTTTATATTTTGGCCATTTCTCAAAGAGCAAATTTTTATACGTTTTCAAACCCGTGGGTGCTATTTTGCACATTTTATCCCAATTTGGCACTTCACGAACTAAACTCATGAATTCGTAGATTTTTGGTCTAACTCTTAAGTGCCATGGCATCTAATTCAAAAGATCATGGCCTCTAGCAGAAATAAGGCGCGTTCATCGAGAGGTGTAACCATTGAGGAGAATAGGAAGAAGGGTAAAAATGACTTTTTGTGCTTTCTTACTGCAGCTAGGCCATCCATGAATCTTACTAACTAGAGTAACTATGTTCCAATGGACTTTTCTACTAAGGCAGGTTGATGGCTGCGCTATCTACGGGGTGTTTCATAGTGATTTAGATTGTTCTCACACGGGAACCCCCTGGAGGTTAAGCAACAACATATATTATCTTTTAGCGGTTGACAGATATTTCAGAAGTTTCAGAATGTGCATGAGGAATTAGGACCATCGTTGAACAAAGAGAGTTATACCTTTGTTTCAGAAAGAAGTAGAATTAGACCCCTTTGTCATTGGCAAGTCCTGAAAACCACCCCAAGTGACCTTCAAACAAGAAGAAAAGTTGAACATTGATTGATTGGTGCGAAATCTAATTAGCAAGCTTGGCGTTGACTAACTAGCTTTTTCTTAGGAAAAAGAAGAAACTAAAAAAGTTGGGACTGTACAGTGTTCAGAGAAGGTAGGAACGTCAAAGTAGGAACGTTTTCAAAAGCATCCACGAGCTTTGTCCCAACCCAGGATTTGAGTCAATTCTAATGACCGTAGAGGCTTAATGTGCGTTTTGAGAGCACCCTCTAGCCCTCGAGAATCCAGACTAGTTAGAACAATGAAGTCCACTTGTTTTCTTTCTCGGCTCCTTCATTGTTGTTTAATTTGCTTCGCTCTAATATTCGTAGGGAATGCGAAGGCCTTATTGACCAGAGATTTGGACCAATTCTTAAATAGAATTCCAGATCAACCCTACATTCAAGGATTAGCTCAATCTGCCAATTCAAACTCGTTGGTGGAGCAAATATCAAATAAAGATTGAAAGACAATAGATCGACGAATTATAATCTTTCATTTTAATAGTACTGGGGATTACATTGCCAGTAACGGTTAAAAAAGCCGGTGAAAAACTGAACCAAACCAAAAAAAATCCATCCCATCCTGAGGAATCTAACAATTTAGTCACACTGGAGTGATATTTTGCTCTTCATCTCGAGAACTTGAGGAGGCAAAATGAAGCCAAAAATACTATCGGACCAAACTCAAAGGCAAATGTGCATTTCAAGAAACAGAAATTTGAAGTCCTACTTGTATGTTTATGCCTTTCAGCAATAAACATATTCTAAATATTTGCAGCTGTTTGGATTGCATATAGTTTCAATATTTGGTCGTTTTTAGTGCAATGTTTTTACCCACTCTAATGATTGGTAAAGACCGAAAAGTTTTTGCAGGAGAAACTCGCACTTTTGTACGGCACGCACAATAGCTATTCCAGTTCGAGTGTGGCTTAATTCATTTGCCCTGAATTTAGTGCAAACGAGCCACATTGTACTATACGAGGCATTACCCACCTTCCTCGCTGAAGAAGCAAGAAACTGAGCCCATGAATGCAGGAGGCGTTGGCGAAGGGCTGGACTAATAATGGCGACGTGATAATTTTCTTGCATTGTTCAAATGCCTTTTAATACACATCAAGCCCTAAGTAAGCGTTTTTCTTCTGAAACAGGGGTCGTAGAGGTGCTGCTGCGTGCGGATCGGATCGGATTTGGGGGCTTTGAAGTCACTTAAGGCAGGTACTTTTGCAGGGTCAGGCTTGACACCGCCCCCGCCAACACGGAACCCGGCAAAGATCAGTTGTGACATAACAATGCCCTTTTCACAGCAACGACGTAGGACAATTCGTTTGTGCTCCAGTAAAGCCTGAATGCTCGGAGCTCCAATTAACACGTCGTTCACACTTTTTTGACACCATGGGCGCCCGCTGACAAAAAGACAATCTTCCAGTGATCCCTGCTGGAACTTATTCCCATTGGTGCAAAATGATATTTGTAGCACCTTGAAGGAAGAAGGAAAGTCGTCAGATCCAAAGAATCTTCATCTAACTAAAGGGACCTGGATATATTCAATGACCCCGTCCATCTTGCAGAAGATCAGCACTTATATTCTTGATGTCCTTTACTGACGGAATTGGTGTCACAGGTCTGTGGATGAATTTATTGATTTGCCAATAATCAGTGACCAGCCGCAGATCAGCCTTGCTGCTAGCTTTGGCACAAAGTGTGCTGATATGTGCTGAGTCATTGCATGTTCCACACGCAAGATTGTCCCAACTTGATTAGCCTCTCAATGGTAGCATCAGCCTCAGAACGATAGTGCATGTGAATAGGCTGAGCCATGGTGGTATCCTGAGGAACAGTATCATCAGAAGAGCTAATTGACAAGGGTTTCCCGGCTGCATGTGACCCCCCCTCGGTTGGTCCGTGATCCCACAATGAATGACCGTAACCCCGGATGGCTTGTAACCCCGGATGGTTGGCCCCAATGGTCTATAACCATGTTTGCCCCGTAACCCTGGTTGCCCCATAACCCCGGTTGCCCTGTAACCCCGGTTGCCCCGTAACCCTGGCTGGCCCATGAAGCCCGTATGGACCCATGAACCTGGATGGGCCCGTGAATCCCTGGATAGACCTGTGAATCCCGGGATAGACCCGTGAATCCCTGAATGAACTCCTAGCCCCTGTGTGTGAGGGAGATGATCTGAATTGATGCTCATGTTCATTCAAGTTAATCTAGTCATGTATATAAAAGCCATACTAGCCAAGAATAAAGTCAGTCACATAGCATTCCCAGAGTCATGTGATCAGAAACCAAATCATTGACAAAGACTGACTGGCCCTTCAAAATCCACAAACAATGCACCGGGGATTTTCCTTCTGGTTGTAGTCACCCTTTTGTCCACCCGTCTGTTGCTGAACGCTGTTGACGGCCTCAGTGAACTCCTCTGCTGCGAATTTGGACCTTTTATACGCAGCAACATTGGCCTTAACACACTCAAGGGTTGGATTTTGTGTGTTGCAGAATGCTTGGAGCTGATCACGCGAGAGATTGGGGATGGATGCCTCCATGGCCATGGTATCCAGTTTGGCTAACAGGCCTGTTTAGGAGGTCCCCTACTCCCACGTGCAAGCAAAGTAATTGGTGCGTTGGTAAACCAAAGGATTGTACCTAAAGAATTCTTGCTCCACACAAGGCACCATTGTGTCACTGGTGCCAAATATGCCTGTCGTCCCACCCATACAAAGTGTGATGCACTGTTCAAGATCCACGCTGAGGTATTGGAGCACATATGTATGTTGCTCTGTCAGGGACACTTCGGACAGTGTGTTGGCCTTGACACCCTTATTCACGTCTCCTTTCTTCAAGGAGATTCGAAAGTCGCACCTTATTGCGCAACCTCCATACCTAGATTGAAGCTTTGTTCCGCTCTTGAGGGAACCATAGCCGCTAGACAAATGACAGAAGAACTCAACACTCTCACAAAGAAGACAGTCTTCCACTCAGCCACTATGGTAGTTCTAGACTATCTCAAGAACACTGGACGGAGATTCAAGAGATTTGTTTTGCGAAGGGTCCTACTCATCAGTGCAACTGAACCCGAAAGAAAAGTGGCAATGTGTCCCCACAACCGCATGGCCTCCAGACCGCACAAACCACTCATGTTAGCACAGACCACTTGGATTTGGGGAACCGAATTCTTGTGGTCAGAAACCTTGAGCAACCCATGGGAGAAAGAATATCAAGACAACCAGGCTGCCAGAAGAAGAGGAATGTGATCTAGGAGTTTTGGTGTTGGCAGTAAAGGCAAATAAAAGTGAATATAAAGAAGATAATGATTGGTCAGGACTCTTGAACAGAGAGAAAAATTGGGGTCGGATCATCAATCTGATGCTTAGACTCCTAAATGTGCCCAACTCAAGGATCAAACGTCCGCGCAAATAACTTGGTTCTCTGTCTGAGCTATCAATATCTCCAAGAAGAGACGATGCCTCAACGTAAATAATCAGAGAGATACAAAAAGCATATAGTCATTGAGATCACATCAATCCAAAACGGACCGAAATAGAAACTGAACCCTTGCCTGGTACCCTAGATCCCTTCCTGGATGATTCAGGTATTCCCGGGGTTGGCGGCAGCGATGGGAAAAATCGAGATTGATCGAATTTCTGCCACTTTCTGCCACAAGTGGCTGAAAATGGCAGAAAATGGCAGAAATTGTTTGAAAGTGGTCAAAAATGGCCGCCGGTGGTTAGAATGGCCGATCTTGATTCTAAAAGATGTCAAAGACAAGAAGGATCATATGGGTTGGATAAGCTTTTCAAGTGTCCTTTGCTACAAAGCATATTGATATAGCATTGGCCGAAATGCAAAATGTTCCTCAAATATTGATATTTATACTGTTTGATGGTTGATTGAGTTGATAACAGTATCCATAGACCACTTGCTGTATCCAAGGCCTAGCCACAACAATTACAGTTTTGTTTCATAGTCATCAAAATGGTTATTGAATACGATATAATTTTTTTTAATGCAATTGTCGTCATTTTGGCTTTAATAAGTTTGGATGAAATGGCATCCCGGACTCCAATCGATCGTGGTGGCAAAATTCAAAACACACCAAGGACGTTTAGTGGTTGTATCTCACATTCGATGCAAAATACCCATCCCAACGTGTCAAAACTACATACAGGTAGGATTAATAATTGACGGAAGCGATCATAATTACTAGAAAAAGATGATTGAAAATATTACAAAGAATTCTATTTTCTGCCATTTTTGGCCATTTTCTGCCATTTTTTGCCACTTATTTTGGACCAATTTCTGCCATTTTCTGCCACCAATTTCTGCCAGGTGGTAGAAAATGGCTTTTAATGATTTCTCATCCCTGGTCATCGTCCACCAAGGGCCCTGGGACACCCCGTTTAGCCTCCATCAGAAAGAGACGGAAATCAACTTGGTACGGGAATTTTAACCAAAACCACAGTCACGTATCACCCTTCAACGAGCAGAGTCACATTTTCGGGCTCGAGGAGAGCACAGTCACATTTTGGTTCTCGAGGAGAGAAGTCTGTTTTGAACCTCTCCGAGAAGTCACCATTGAACATGGAAAGTGAAAATAACTCCCATCTTGAAGCTCGTGCTGGTAGTTGAATCGAGAACATTTTGATAGAGTACTGGAGGTTGAGTCAAGCTTTAGGCTATTCATGATTAGGGATGAGAAATCATTAAAAGCCATTTTTGACCAGTTGGCAGAAAATGGTGGCAGAAAGTGCCAAAACTCCTTCAAAATGGATTTTTGCCACCGAGGATATAACTTGGAAGGGAAATGTAAAAAGCCATTTTTGACCACCTGGCAGAAAATCGTGGCAGAAAGTGGCAGAAATTCCATCAAGGTCGAATTTTGCCATCGCTGTTCTTGATGCAAGAAGAAAAGACAATCCAAAGATCGAAGTCTGAGAAGACAGTTTGGGGTCTACTTTCAACATGCCTGGTGAGTCTTGCTATTCATCTTGAAACTCGATCAGCCATGGATGCGTCATCATTAGAAAATGGGCTCAGGCGGGTTTTTCGGTGTCAAAGCAATAACAGCTTTATTTTTGGATCTCTGCATCAAGATCACTGAAGGCAAGCATTGCAAATGACTTAAATCCTGCCCATGCATCCCATTTTGGAGGTGTTTGGGAACAAAAATAGGATCTGAGGGGATCCAAAGGGTCCTTAGCTACATTGGGCCCCCATTCTCTTTCCCTTGATGAGTTCCAGACACTGCTGATGGAAGCCCGTGCTGTGGTGAGCTCTACCCCTCTTTGGGAGGTCTCCATTGGCCCAAACAACCCTCAACCTCTCTCACCCGTTATGTTGTTGATAAAGTCAGATGGCAGCTCTCTCGCTTGACCTGCCATCTGATATTGGGTGTCCCAATTGAGGGATATTCCCGCTTTGTTGTCACAGCCCAACATTAATTATAACCTCATCCACGGGAATGACAGCAGGTTCGCCCATTTAAGCTGTTAAAGGAGCAACTCATGCTGTAATCAAATGCCACAGAGAAGCTTGACTTGGTTAGCCTGGGATCAAACCAGGATTCGCGAATTGGAAAGTGAATACTCTACCAATACGGTACCCCAACAAGCCTACATAAACCGAATGAACATGGACCCGCAAACCCGGATAAACCCCAAATCCAGGATATCACATCCCTCTCACACAGGGGAGGGCGAGTCATGCGTTTTGCGGGTCCATCCGGGTTTGCGGGATGGCCCTTTGACCCCGGGTGGCTGGCCCTGTGACCCTGAATGGTTGGCCCCGTCACCCTGGATTAGAGGGCTAGTCAGAGAAACGACACTTACTCCGTCGCAGCTCCCTGGTGTGTGCGATGGGGATCGGCTTTGAACACATTTAGTTAAGTGATTCTCACAATCAAGTTCCGAATTCAGGGAGCAAGTGAGTTGATGGTTCGTTTGTCTGCTTTGGTTGAAACTGAGTAACGCAAGAGAAGTCAATCAGCCCGACACCCTGCTGCCCAACTACCAAAATATGTGCAAAGCAAAGCCTCAAGTGGCTTGGTTGGAGTGACTTTTCTCTGACAAGCCCTCTACCCTGGATGGTTGACTCTGTCACCCTGGAGGGTTGGCCTCTTCACTCTGGATGATTAGCCCCATGACCCTGGGATGGCCCTTGATCCTTGGATTGCCCATGGCACTAGGATGGCCCGTCATCTGGGATTGCCCGTGACCCTGGGATGGCCTATGACCCTGGGATGACCCATGACCCTGGCTTGAACTGAACATGGACCAGATGAACATGGACCAGATGAATTATTTCAAAATCAGTTGTCAAGTCCATCCAGGGACAACCCTCAAATATATGACACCTACCACCCCCTTCTCATTCGCTCAACGCCAAGGTTATTGAGGTTTGTTCTCTGCCAATACTCCACATCATGCAAGGTCTGGTCAATACAGCTTATTCCTCCTTGCCTCTTAAAGTCCCTCATATTGAGAGTTGACCAAGAAATCTCCACCTGGTCAGCGAATCATACCATGGAAGAACATTTGATGGAAATGAATGCCTAATGTTGATGAACCACCTTGAAGAACTGGAGACAGTTTTGAAAGAGTGGAATAAAGGAGATGTTGTAAGACCTTTTGTCTTCTGAGGTCTTTCGACGAATCTAGCCCAGGAAAGAGTTAACCTTGATCTGTTGAAGACCCAAGTCACCTCGTTTAGAGCCAACGGGAAATCATCTGGAATGAATTTGACACCAAAAGTGCACATTGTCAGCACACAGTGGTAAAAGTACCCTGTAAATTTTTGACGGAAATTCCCAAACACATCGTGGCATGTTTCTACCTCAGAAAATTATGGAAATCAATTTTGATTTTTTTGCTTTATGGAATTCTAGCCCACATAAAAAACTTACATACCTAAAACCGTTAAAAAAATTTCAAAGCCTACTCAATGTAAATTGGGAGCACACTTAGTTCTTGAATGTAAATTATGGTATCATATTTTTCACCGCTACCTACTTACATGTGATTTAACATTCCAAATTTCCTCGTTTTTATCCCCAAAATGACCCGGTTAATATGTTAATTCAATTTGCTGAAGAATTAATATCTATTTTCAATATCATGTAGATGAAAGATTTGTTTTATTTTTCTTGCATAGTCTCAAAATAGCTCTAAAAGAGATTTTCGCCTTTTAAGTGCTAGCTTGTACTAATAACAGTGCTAGTAAATTGCTTAGGATAGTAGTTAGTGCATAGAAAAAGTGTATCAAAAGTAATATATTCATGAATGTTAATCAAAAGATCGAATGTCTACCAGTACTTTTTCTTACAAAAAGTAATATCTAGTACCCTCAAAAACATCTTTAGCTTCTTATTTGGCACACAAATGCTTGGGGTTAATTTTGAAGCAATACTCAAGTTTTTGAAATATCTTCTCCATGTATTTTCTTCATGTGGTAAAGCTTTTAGGCAGGAACGATCATCACTTATGCTTGATTCTAGAATGATGCAAAGTCATACTTTTCACTTCATATTTATATGGTTTAACAATTTGTTTAAGTTCTGATCAAATTCAAGTTTAACAAAACTTCATTAATAACTCTTTGCTATATTAGCATTCAAAATGTAGGAGAAATATTTCTGCCTTGAAGCTTTTGAAAATCCCAATTCAAGATATCGTTTCATTTTATTTTTACTTTTTCAGTAACGAATTATGTGAAATAGGAGCACCAAAACTAAGAGTTATTTTTATATTGTTTCCCATTACCTCCAACTGATTGTGGAAAATATCCATTGTTCACAAAGGTGTCTGCTGTACGGCCAAGTTTTATATTGTTTCCCATTACCTCCAACTGATTGTGGAAAATATCCATTGTTCACAAAGGTGTAGTAATTGAGATGGGCCAGCATTAGCAAAACCTGCCCCACAAACAGAAATAAGACCATAACTGTGACTCCTTTTAGCATTGTCCTCGGCAATGGTTGTTGACAATACAATCAGTTTCTGCCAGTTCCTCCAATTGTACGATGTTTCAGTACTTCAAAAACGTAATAGCAGCACTTAACGTTCAAAAAGGAAAGACATTTATCTGGAAAGAACAAATATGCCATGAATTAGATCAACAATATCTGGCAAGGAATCCAGTGAGGAGTCGGAAGCTAAAAAGATAACTCTTGGAGTAAAGTCAAGATGAGAAGATATTTTGAGTAGTTAGTTAGTTCTAAAAAAAAAGTTATGTTGTACAGTGTACGAAGTGTCTGTATTAAGCCTGAGTGGGAGACGAATTTCATCTCAAACCTTCGCTTTTCTTGACTTTCCTGAACAGTGTTTTGATTGGTGGATGCCAAAGCCCAAGCAAGTTAGCCTCATCTAGCAAGCAAACTCGGCACTAACATCGTCCATTTTTCGACAGTCGGTCGAATATCAAACAACAGTATATCAAATAACAGCCAATATCAAATTGGCTCTCAATTTATGGATGGGAGTTTAGCGTCTAGTAGAGTCCTTGAGGAACATCTCAGAAAATTATGTGAAGCAGGAATCCTTCAGATTGATACGCTGCAACCTGATTTAAAAGGTACAAATAAACCGTTTGAAGGAAAGTTCGTGGAAATTGCTTAGCTGATTTTAATACGAGAAATTTTCCAATGAATTCGATTCAATTTGCTTCCTAAAATCTTGAGTTGGTCTCATCGAGATCTTATTTGACGAAGGACGAAGTGTGTTTATGCTTACCAAATACTGTTTATACGATATCAAAACTCTGAACACAAGTTTAAATGTCACAAGAGCAAATCTAAATCATGACAGTTGTCAACTAGAAATTGGAAATAAGGAGCTCGTTAAATGTCCCCACTTGAATCATCAGAAAGCAATCAAAAAATACCAAATGCAGCATTTAGGGTCCAGCTATCGGGTGTTTCTATTTTGAACACTTTAGTCCAGATCTGCTCAAAAGTGTTCCATATTCGTTGAGGCTTTGGAGGTAGGGAGGTGTGCACAGAAGTACCAAAGTCGAATCTCGGTCATTTCCCGCACTCACAGGAACTGGAATCGATGGGCAAAGAAAACCCGATGTGATGTCATCATTTAAAATTGGAGCCAAAATTTCAACATCCTTCACCCTACCACTTGCCACACTTGCTCTGCGTCTTAATTGTTTTGTTGTGGTTATGTACGTGAATAAATAGGTTAAATACGACCAAATTCTACTTTTTGTTGTAGAATCAGTGGCAATTGAGCCTGACGCCTTGATGCACCATGGAAAGATAGAGTTTGCAAGCAACCCCCATGGGAGTCAAGTTGAGTTAGATGAAGTTCATCGTGAAGCATGACTGACATTGTTACAGACTCAAAAAAACTCTGTAAGTGAAAAAAGGAAATCCAATCAAGTATACAGTAAGATTTAGTAAAATGAATACCCCTTTCCGTCTTGAAATTTTGTGTTTCTACTCCTGGAAGCGGCAAGGAAGTCCGCAACAAAAAGAAAATAAATCGCAGATGCTTACATGATGATTTTTGCTCTTTCCCATGGGCAAACGGAACCATCTGAATCTTAGAACTGGAGTCCTTGAAAAAGACAACAATGGAGCAACAACTGAGAAAGAGGTAGTTGTTGATGATTTATCCCAATGACGGAACCAGAGGCCTCCATATCCACCTTTCAGTACCAGTCGCCGTTACCAATTAAATTGGACCAAGGTGCGTGGAATTAATCTCCCATTTGGATTGCATCCAAAAACACCCTTATTCCATCCCCAGCCTGCCCTCGTGAACAAGTAGTAAGTCAGAGCCTGGACACTAGTGACACCGCCAAGTAAATCGATCTTTTGTCAGCGACTCGCTCTTTTTCAGCCATTTTATGAGCAGGTGGAAAACATTACCATGTGAAGCCGTAACCGACCTGTAATATCTATGTAAGTGATGACGAACGGAGAAGGAATGAATAAACGTATTCATAAGATCCAAAAATCAAGAGTGACTCGCTATGCAGCTTCCAGTTCATAGAATATGGGACGGTCAGTGTTATGTCAGCAGTATCGTACATCCGCCTTGGCCGTACATCCAAAAATCAAGAGTGACTCGCTATGCAGCTTCCAGTTCATAGAATATGGGACGGTCAGTGTTATGTCAGCAAGCTGGTTTTTTTCAACTTTGAAATGCGCGCCCTTTTGTCGATCGCCGTTGAACCATTTTTTGTTCAAACTGGCAACCCTATGGAATTGTTATGTTTTGAGAGATTTCTTTCTTTAGACCACGTGCTCTGTACGGTCATCCACAATTTTTCACAATAATACAGGGTGACAACTATGTTTTAGGACATCCAAAAGTAGCTTCAAATGCCACTCCATCATTCAAATTTCCCGCCATATGCAAAAAGGATATCATCCAGTTACCTCTAATTGTTGTTTATGTTGACTTTGTGATTTGTATAGTGTCTAGATTTGTCGCAAAATAGAAAAACGCGAGGCCATCATAAAACTTTATAAGGAAGGCCACAGTTGCAGGAAGATTGCAAAGACTTTGGAAGTCATGAAAGTGTCAAAATCAACTATGTCATATACTATTAAAAGGTTCAAACAGTTCAACAGTGTTGAGAACAGGCCAAAATCTGGTCGTCCCAGGTGGGTCAGGACACCAAAACTAGTAAAAACCACCAGAATGAAAATTTGTCGAAACAGCAAGAAGTCCATTCAACAAATGAGCGAAACCGAGCTCAAGGAACTCGAGCAGGAATTGGAGTGTCCCATTTGCATGGACATCTCTCGTCCTCCGATTTAACAATGTGAGGAAGGACGCATCATCTGTTCCACCTGTAAGCCTCTCCTGACTCATTGTCCCCATTGTTCCAAGTTGTACTTGAATCCGGTGATTCGTTGTCGTTTTGCCGAGAAGCTGGCAGATAAATATTTCAAGCTGGACTTCCTTGTACAAGGAGGAGGCGCCAGAACGGCAAATTGGCTCATCTTTTGGTCGATCTCTTTTTGCTGCACATCGATCTGCTCGGAGCGTTCTTGATGGCGATGATTAATCTTGTTGATGCCACTAGAGAGGAGCTCCTTTTTGACTGTCATGGAAAGGATCTCCTCTTGGATCTTGTCCATCAGTTGTTGCTTCCCGCGGATTGAGGCCTCCAATTCGGTCATCTCGGTAGAGGTTTCCTACAAACGGTTGAGGAAGTGGGACTGTAACTTGGTCATTATCTTAAAAGGCGAGCGGAGGTTCCTCTCCAGGGCAGTTTTACCTGAAGCATGTGCTCGTAATGAGATTCCATGCTCTTTTTGGTGGTATCCAAGGTATTTCGTCAGTCTCGAAACAGCTCTTGGAGTCTGATTTGAATATCTTTTTGTTCCACTTCTCGCAGTCCTTCGACCGTGAGCCTGCAATTGGGAACCAACTCTAAATCAAAGTCTATCAAGAACAAAAAGTTTGTACAATACGGAAAGCAGACTTTGGCCTGGGCAGCCTTGTGAGAATATTTTGAAACCCCCGCAAGTAATGACTCTGTCATCACTTTTCAGGGACATCTAGATAATGGAACGAACGAATTACGTCCATTACTTTTAGAAAGGACAAGTACAACCCCCAGTGCTCATATGGAAAAAGACGCTGAAGTCAAGTAGCATATGAAGCTTAACTGCTTTTCATGCTCAGGTTCCTCCACAAACCCATTCCTATCGGCATTTACATTATATAATATACAATATATTGCTGTCTATTTTACCAACGTGTCCAGTTTATAGTGGAATTTCTGTCGACCTGACGACTCAGTTAAGGGTGCAGTGTTGGAAGGGAATTGTGGGGATCACCGGGCCAAGTTTCTGACCGTTCAGAACAGTGAAAAATTGCAACCTACAATTGAGCTGATCGAGTCCGTGGCAAGTGGGCCAAGAAAGCGGATACCAGTTCCTACCTTACAAGACTTGTCCACCCAATATTCAGAGGCATTAGGGCGCCTCATTTCAGCCCGCCCAGAACGCTCCGAGGCCGAAAGCATGGTACAACTAAGGGCGTCGTTGGCCATCCTTAAACCAGTCTCATCCCTGTACAATGAAGTGGCTAAAGAAAATTTGGAACGATTGTCACAGTCCAGCGCAAAGGCAGAAGCGGCTGCATTAAAAAACAAGAGGTCTGTGGCCAACAAGTTGACCTTCGACTACATCAATGCAATTAATGACGACCTAAGAGTGAAAGATGAAGATCTGTCGTCCAATATTTCTTGTACCACCCACACCAGTCAGATGTCGGAGACCACTCGAGAAGGTTGACGCATGGCCATTTATTTGGATCTACAAAAACACAAAACCTGCGAGAAGTACGACGAAGAGAACGAGCGGCTTGAAGAACAAGAATCTCGTATAAGAACAGAGAAGAAATTTGACAATACCAAGCTGGGTGGCGTCAGTTTTAACCTTCCTACCTCCGGATCCACTCAGGCGGCCTTTCAAAGGGGTGCTGCTCCAACAGGACTCACTTTCTCTCCTAGTCTTAGTCTTGGTGGGTCAACTCATCAAATTCACGGCCAACCTATGGACGGTGCTTCACATTTTCTTATGCGCAAAGAATTGTTTGACAAGGCATCAGATCCATTTAGCGGAACCGGTCAAGCGGAGAGATTCTACCCATGGGCAGCCATGCTCGAAAACAAACTAAGGGGGTTACAACTCACCGAAATGGACCAAATCGGAGTCTTGCAGGCAAACACCGTTGGAGATCCTAACNTGGCCATTTATTTGGATCTACAAAAACACAAAACCTGCGAGAAGTACGACGAAGAGAACGAGCGGCTTGAAGAACAAGAATCTCGGATAAGAACAGAGAAGAAACGTATCAAGCGGAGACGGGCCAGAGATTTGCTGGAAATGGAGCTATCACTTCTCAGTCAAAGTAAAGAGCAGCTGAGAGCCTTTGATGACGATGTGCCTTTCTCTGGTGGGTTACCCTCAAAGCCTGATGGTTCTTTGTTCGTCAACACTCAGGAAGTTGATGATACTGGTCATCATGAAGAAATTGTGGGGAATAACCACCACTGGGGTCAATCCACTGAAGAACGTGCTAAATTTGACAATACCAAGCTGGGTGGCGTCAGTTTTAACCTTCCTACCTCCGTATCCACTCAGGCGGCCTTACAAAGGGGTGCTCCTCCAACAGGACTCACTTTCTCTCCTAGTCTTAGTCTTGGTGGTCAACTCATCAAATTCACGGCCAACCTATGGACGGTGCTTCACATTTTCTTATGCGCAAAGAATTTTTTGACAAGGCATCAGATCCATTTAGCGGAACCGGTCAAGCGGAGAGATTCTACCTGTGGGCAGCCATGCTCGAAAACAAACTAAGGGGGTTACAACTCACCGAAATGGACCAAATCGGAGTCTTGCAGGCAAACACCGTTGGAGATCCTAACCAATTAGTTAATAATTACCTGGCTGCCGGTGCCTCAAGTCCTCAGTTCGCCTTGCAAAACATTTGGGCCGAGTTACGCAAGAGGTATGGAACTCATGAAATAGTTGCTAGGAATCTCAAGAAGAAGTTGGAAAACTTTCCCCCAATCAAGAGTCAGGTGGAGTTGGGAACGCGTCTTTGAGAATTGCAGGACATTTGTTGGTGGTTCAAGCCCACATCAAATTAGTTCCCAGCCTGTCCTCCTTGAACTATGTAGACGGGTTACAACCAATCCGAGACAAGCTTCCTGAAAATTTGATAAGTTGATGGAGGACGGTGAGTAGGAGTTACAAGTTGAAGCACCAAGATGAGCACCCTCCCTTTGCTCATTTTCTCAAATTTCTGTCAGAAGTAGCCAGGGAATTTTCGGATCCAGGATTTCAATATCCCCCTGGAATCCAATCCGTTAGAAGCTCCACGATATTGGTGACCAATGCAGTCAACAACGACGAGAACACTTCTAATTCTCACGGGCGAGGGCTCTCTTCAGAATCTTTTGGCTGCGTCCTTCACAGAGGAGCTACTCATCTTTTGGTTAACTGCCGGTCCTTCATCAGACTAAATGTGGACGAAAGAAGATCAACGATCCGTGAAGCCAAGCTCTGTTACAGATGCTTGGGTGCACATTTGATAGCAAATTGCGAGTCAAGAGAATTGTGCAAACATTGTGGATCCAATACTCATCATGCGTTACT
>NC_081449.1:14721510-14723057 GCF_007210705.1 Tigriopus californicus | reverse complement strand
TGGGCTTCCTGGCATGAACTACGAAGCTCTGTTTGCTAGGAAAGCAATTCTAATGTTTCTCCTCGGTGACCCACGTCTTGGATAAGAAGGTGAAGGCATGTCCTCGGATCTTGTCGAGACACTGTCCAGCTCCAGCCACTTGCAGCATGTTCACCCTTGGAAGCGGCATTCTTGAGCCCAAAGGTCCATGACAGTTGAGGAACCAGGCCGACACTTGTTGATGCCCTCCTTTCCGCTTGATCCGCGGCCGATGCTGATTGCTTGCGATACCAAGTTATTCAATCCGACCTAGAAAAGAGAGATCACTATGGCCATTGAAGGGGGGAAAGGGAAGGAATGGTTGGGAAGAAGAAGAGAGTTGGAGGGTTAGAAGCTCACGTCCTGAAAAAGACGTGGGCCGAGGAATCTGGGAAGAGGAAGGATTGGAAGGGGAGGTGCACTGAACGGGGTATATCACAGATTCACGGGGGGCCACTGTTGGTGGGCGTGGCCCCACTCACTGATATCACAGTTGAAACTATTTTATCTACTTAAAACCATTAAAACAATACTATTGATGTGCGGAGTAAAAAAGGCACGTCCGCCATTCAAGTTTAATCATCTGGTTCAATACAGGGCTCTAGTACACATTTTCGGGAACCGCCCAAGCCCATCCGTGGCCACCTTTGGGCTCAAGTATGCCACTTCCAAGGCTTCACCTACTGGCTGGGGCTCTGTCGAGCTCGCTGGACGTCTTGAATGCTTTCCCCCAATCAGAATTGGCCAGCGACCTTGAACAAGTCAGTTTCGAAGAAATGCCCACTCAGAGAACTCTTGGGGTCGCTTGGGATGTAATCAATGATTCCTTTATAATTAAAACCGACCTTCCTCACCGACCTTTCACAAAGTGAGGTATTTTGACCATTATCAATTCTATATTTGACCCCCTGGGCATAGTGAGCCCTGTCGTCCTGCGGGGGAGGCTTATTCAGCGCTTGATAATTGGCAATAAGGATAACCCTGAAAACTTAGGACGAGGATTGGATGATGACTTGCCAACTCACTACAAAGCAGATTTGGAAAGTTGGCTTGACTCCCTGCAACACTTGGATAATATCACCATTCCTTGAGGTTTTTGGCCCCGTGGGTTCGGCCAAACCGTTGACCGCACTCTCCACGTCTTCTGCGATGCGTCAAAAGACGCGATTGGCCATTGCATTTATCTAAGGACACTCAGTGAGCACGGTGTTATTTCTGTATCATTTGTGTGCGGGGATGCTAAGGTCGCCCCCCGTTGCGCCACGTCCGTCCCACGATTGGAACTTTGTTCGGCCCTGGATGCATCTTTGGCTGCCAAACAGTTGTTGGAAGAGCTCAATGAAAAACCAAAAAGTGTTGTTTATTACAGCGATAGCCGGGTCGTCTTGGGCTATTTGAAGAACTCGAGCCAACGTTTCAAAAGATATGTGTCTTGCCGAATTCAGTTGATTGTATCCTCTGCTAACCCCAACCTTTGGGAATATATAGCCACCGACCTGAACCCAGCATATATCGCAACCCGCCCGCTT